>NC_060236.1:21846737-22019237 GCF_021155775.2 Neodiprion pinetum
TAGAGAAGTGGTATAAGCAGAAACGGGAGTAACTGATCAAAGCGTCTAGTTCGTCTCCACCCGTTTTTTCCCGCCCCCGTCGGCGGAGCGAAGCTCGAGACGAGTGACGTTCTAATGATCGTGGGTTGACAATGCGAACCTCTGCGACCCGGCGGGTCAGATGCCGGATGCCTAGACCCCGAACCAGCCGTACAGACTCGACCCTGGATGCCAGACGCGCCACGTCGCACCTCCTCGCCCTGCCACGCCACTCCGTACAACCAAGTTTAATTAGAGATACAGGACCGTTGAATAGTTGTTACGTTCCTTATATCCCGGCACCAGCGCGTCGTCTCTGCCGCCCATTCCATCTTCTTTTCTTTTTTCCGAATAGTTCTCTTCTTCATCATCGTCATCAGCACGCGGTGGCTTTTTTGAAACAAGAATTCACAGAACCATTCTTTAATCATGAAACACGAAACTAGGTTTCGCTCGTGGATTTTAGAACCTAAAACAAACTGTGCTTTGGACGCCAAGTGTCTGTCGCATTCAGGTTCCGAGTTGTAACTCATCGACAAAATGCAACAAGGATCATCCTGAGGACGCTTTACTGTCTGGTTTGAAGTGAAGCTTTATCGAATTTAGTTTCCAGGTTTCGTTTGACGACATAAGAGCACCCGAGTGTATTTCGAAGATATTTTTCCACCTTGTCGTTTCTAGATGGCGGTCGCGCAGCCCCGTGAGGTGGGCGAAACTGCAGGAGGTTTACAGGAGCGTGAGCAAGCAAGCTTGGGGAAAACGGTGCTAAATCAACGAGACCTGTACTCCGTCCTGGTCGCACTCCCGGATGTAGTAGGTAGCGAGGTGGGTAACTCGTGTATACGTGCAGCAGTGCCCCGATGCAAATAGGAAGGTGGCGGTGCCAGTGCGCGCGACTCGTTCATTCGCCGGCTGAAATATATCGCCCCTAAATAAATAAGGAACGGTGTAATATGTGAAATTACGGAGCCCAGCCAGCCATCCTACCTCCTCCACCGTTGCCCTGCAGGCTTCGGATATCAGAGGTTGAGCCACAGGTCTCTTCTCGCAATTTCTCTCTATCGCTACCCTTCTCCTTCTTCCTCTTCCTCTGCTTCCTGGTTGCATCTTCTATCAGGCATACATGGACACCATGTGCTTGTGGCACCTGGAGTCAGAGTCAAGGGTGGGTGCGTCGATATCGAAAAAACTATTAGGGGTCCGGGCTCTGTGGAAAGGCAGTGCAGCGCTGCACCCAGACGCCGAGTAGCAGCCCGGTGGAGATAGCATTCCTCGCCCTGTGCCTCGTACATCATGCAGATACCACTTGGGAATATGATCAACTACCATGTAAAGGAACAAAAGTAACCAAGACTAGAGCAGCTGGGTTGTTGAATGTGAATTGGGTTGATAATTCCCCTTCATTATCGTCATTTTTTCTACGTTTTGGCTGGTAACGATTTGGTTGGATTCACGAAACTTTGCGGAACATACCCACAAAGTTATATGACACTGGATTATCAGTCTATCCCAACTTCGCGGAGAGTTTGGTGGGTGTATTATTCAAGGTCGAAGCTTCGCGGCGGCTGATCTCTCTCTCTCTCTCTCTCTCTCTCTCTCTCTCTCTCTCGCTCTCTCGCTCTCTCACTCTCTTGTTCTCTCGCATCCAACGCGCGTGTGCCAATATACCATTATATACAAAACCAACCAACCAACCAACGAGCCGACCGGAGGGTGCGAAATCCTGGCTCGGATTTTCGTTTAAAGATGCAGAAATTGGCTCGGTGTTATAACGCTCGAGGTTGCAGAGCTTAAGATTAGATTAGGTAGTCGTGAAGGAGAGCGGAATGAGGGACGGAGGGGTCTTACCAAAGTGTTAAAGCGTTACTTATTCCTCTAAAAGCTTTGCCAGTAACGCCCGCCGTCCGCCTCTCCCGCCCATCCCTCAGCCGCAACAGATGGGGTCAAACTCTTCCAGCAGTTTTGCGCTGGCACTTGTGCAATTATACCGATAAAGTAGTTGGAAGAACAGGAAAATGGAAGCAGAGACTCTTTGCGGCAGTTTTTCACCGAATTACTATATTCCTCCACCAGGATTCTTTTTTTAGTTCTTTTAGCAGCATACTTCCGAGGATATTGAAAACTTTTTTACGAAACACATCTTTGCCTCTTACAGTCTTCTCTTAGAACTGTTTCTCTACTGGTGAAACTAATCCCGGATGCCCCGAGGACTCGGTACTTTGCTGATCGATACGAACGACGCTGCGAAAGAGAAGCCGAAAGCACGTCGAAAGCCTTTAACAAGAAGAGATGCCGTTCGTTCGTTCTTCATCTCCGCATGTAGGGAATAGGAAGAAGCACATTTGCGTTAAACTTCCAGCTCCACCGGAGGTGAAGATTCGTCGGCAGATCCTTATCCCCGGACTCTCTCAAGCCGCGTCTATCACGAGTCTTGACTCCTCTCAACTGCAGCAGGATATAGCATAATAATCCTCTCTAACGAACGGCGTAGAGAAGGAGAAGAAGAAGAAGAAGAAATAGAGACTTTACCTTCCAGTTACCGGGCGGACCTTCGCAAAGGAATGCAACTGACTCGAGAAGCGCTGTATCAACGAGGATCACTCAAAACCGGATGTTGTCATCGAGCTGATTTCGAGTATGGATCCATCCATCAAGGAGGACACTCAGACAGCATTGGACAGAAGTGAACTCCGGAATCCGTCCCTGGCATAGATAAACGCTGATAAAGTCTGCCGGCGTGCATAGCTGAAGAGGACCATTTGTGTCGTCTCAGGAGAATCCGAAGCACCATCAATCTCGATTTTTCCCCTTGATGCGTTCCTGCATGGCGATTCCACTCTTATGCGAGTTGTTCTCACTTCCTAGGTCAGCTTCACAGCGGTACCGAGTTCGCGTCGAGGACTGGCACTCTGCCCACTTGGCGCAGCGACAGAACTTTCGACGACTTGAGCTCCGTCCATCGGTGGCGATAATGCTGCAGCGGGTCCATGCACACAGCTTCTCTCGGTGTTTACAGCGCTACAAGCACCGAGGCCATACGCCCGGTCGGTGGGACAACAATTAAGCAAACGACTATGCAAATTGCCTTCGTTAGGAAGGAGTGCTCCGTCTTTCCTCGACGACTGTAGACTCACTCTTGATCCGCGAAATGTGTGAGCTGATCGGTGCGCTCGACTTCTTTCTCCCGTTCCGAAACCCGGAATCAGAATCTCCTAATCCGTGGTCGGCTGAACGGACTGCTGGAACCGTTTCCCGCGGGTGTTTGCTTCCCTGCGTCCATCAGACCCGCCACTCAACTGGACCGAACAAAATTCCCCAGCCGGTTTGTGGTTTCGGCGGTTCCACAGCTACTTTTGCGGTTCCTGCTATCCCGCTCCCTCCAGATCATCCGGACTTTCCAAAAATTCTTATCGACCGTTCCGCGCGAGGAAGAAAATGGTCGAGAAAATAAAAATACCTCGGACCTCATTCCATGCCAGGTTTCTTTTGACGTTAGAAATTCCGTGACCGAATTCCAACCCCGGGGATCTCGGCCCTCTTGACTACTCCACGGCTTTCATCAATTCATCGCATAGTCCTGTTCGCGCCATATCACAGAGGACTGCTCACCTAGGGTCGTCCACCACTCGGGGCATCCCTGCTCGTCGAGCTGTGAACTCTGAATGTCGAGAGGGTTACGATTATTACGCGAAGCATCCGACGTCGCTGCCAGCCTCTGAGGGTTCCTGTCTCCGGGTTCCACCCGCACAAATCGGGCCTTCCGCCATTGTCGTGTCACGGTTAACGGCATTTGCAGGCATGCAGACCTGCAAGGGGATTTGAAAAAAAAGTCAGACGCGAAAGAAGAAGAGGGACGCTTATCGGATCAGTCGATTTTAATGCCGATGAACAAGAGGAGGAATGATGAGGGGGTTCCCTCTTTTTCTCTCACGAGGAGAGTATCAGGCCTCCGGATCACAGATTCTGCTCAAACTCATAAGGGTGTTTTTTTTCGCCCAAGATATAGAGCTTTCAATGTGTAGTTCCGTCCACTAGATCATCCTTCGCTCAATCTACGATGGATCAGAGTGTCGCAAGTTTGCAGAAAATTCGCAAACAGCATTGAATCTGAATCTATGAAAACCCGTCATGGAACTTTAACGAACACAATGTAATTAATATTTTAGGCCAAACATACACAACTCCTTATGTTTATTACGGTATTTCACTCATTAAACTGTTCATACGGTCACTTTCAACTGGTGCCAAGAAAGGGCCAATGGATGAAACTACACATCGGAAGCTCCATGTTTTGGGCCAAAGAAACACCTCTAGAAGTTTCAGAAGAATCCATGATCCGGAGCACAGATACTCCGCTTTTCAGTTTCAATTTCATCTTCGGAGCCTCCTCTTTCAACCTCGCAGCCTTGGACGACGTCGCGCACCGCGAAGCGCGGCGAGATGCCAGACAACAATGAATGTACATCCAGTACGACTTTGCATTTTGCAAAGTACATTACCACCTCATCCCGCGTGTATCGTTACGGATTAATTGCGGCCGTCGAGTGGCAGGGTGTCCTACGCAAAACTGCACCGAGGAGAACTGGCTGCTGTGCCAGTGAGCAAAAAGGTGGAGAACGGTGGAGAATGGCGGAGGAGGAGCGCCGGCTATTTTCGTCGGTTTAATCAAGCAGTCCTCTACTCGCCGGACCGGGCATGGAGAAGCTGGAGAAAGAGGAAGATGATATTTTGATAAAGTATGAGTTCTGGTCCCCATGGCAACAGTACCGAAAACGGCGTAGAATTTTGGTCGGATATTGGTACGGCTCGGAAACAAATTCTCCTCCACGCTTGGATATAATGAAAAGGCGTTAGTTATAAAATTACCCGGAGAGATAGAGAGCGGGAAAAGCGCAGCCCGGAAAATCCCAGCCTATCCCACCCGAGATTCTCCTATCGGAGAGGGTAATAAGAAGGGTTGGTTCGTCGGGTGGGTTTGACGTTCCTTCTTCCACCCGGGAAGAGAGAAACCAGGGCAGCAAGAACTCGCCTTCCGAGATATTGAAGTAGCCGGAAAACGAGCCCGCAGCTGTTCGACCTTCGCCAGATAATGAAATGAAATTAGCGACCTTTCTCTCGCCGTAACAACAACGCCCGGTCTAGGCGGGCTATAAAGTGTTTATTTTCATTTCTCCGAGATACACCAAGGTCGCTTATTCGCTGATCTCGATCCCGAACCGTGACGAAAAATCGACTCCATGCCTTCGACTCGACATTCGTCACAGTAATATACCGTAGAAGAGGAGAGGAGAAGAGGGAGCGAGGAGTCTGCTGCACCAGCTTGGCATGATGCAGATTAATCTCTGACTTGCTCGATCTCCCTCGCTCTTTGCTCCATCGCTCCGATATTCGTACTGTATACAGGTATACAGGCGAGTACCTGACCCGAAGTGCGAGCGAGAAAGTCACCTCTGGTGCTCTCTTCTCTTTCGAGAGCGACTGCTGCTACCCCGAAATCGCCCCGCATTTTCAGCCCCAGAGTCGAGGAGCACCGGCTCGAGTACTTTGTATGGAAATCGGCAATATATTACGACCTCATACGGTTATTGAGAAGTAAATACATACCGAACCCAGGACAAGTTTCAACCCATGAAGAGAGTGATGATTTTCTTATTATTTTATACCCTCCATGCATACCCTAAAAATTTACTGATCGTGAAAAAAAATGTTTTAAATGTGAAAAACAATTTACAAGTGTTTATGTATCGTCAACGTCGTCTCTTCAAACTACTGGCTAACAGTGTGAAAGAGTTCGTGGTTAATTAATCACGGCTTCAAAGAGCTTTCTCGCTGAGGGGAGAAGGAGAAAAAAGAAAAGGGAACCCGGAGGGAAGAAAGCGGGGAAAAAAGAGACCATCCACTCATCCCTGACTGCAGAAATTACTCAGCGTCGTCATCAAGCTGCCGGCGTTGACGCCAACAGGTGTCGGGGCAACTTGGTCACTTCGACTTCTCTGCACCTTTGCAAGGCTTGCTTTTTTCCACATTTACCGGGGACTGAAAAGACAAACTGTTACGCGTTGAACACATTCTCACTTCTCATCGTTTGTTTCTTCTCGATCTTGAGGTGTGCTTACTCTTTTCTCTTTTTCTCTCTCTCTTTGTCTCGTCTGTTTGAGACCCATCGAGCCTAACCTGAACTAGTTGGTACGCTAATTGGTAATTAGAAAATACCTCAGCAACAAGAAATCTCCCAATTATTTTCATTAATTGCGACATTGATCCCTCACCCGACACAGCAGACGGCACCAAATTACCATTTCGGCCTCGGGCCAACAACCCTATTCCTCATCCGAACTCGTAGAAAATCTCTGAAAACCTCGAGCATGACCATAATAATTAGATTCGTTTCCGTAACATTCACGATCTTGCTTCGGACAATATTTAAATCCTCACGAGGTAGATTTCAAAAATGATCCCAGTCCATACCACGGCGAGACGATTTTCTCCGTCTTCGAAACCATCGAACTGAAGAGCTTGGACACTTTTAGTCGGCTCGGTTGGCAGTGTACGTTTCCTTTTCCGGCGTCAGTGCCGAGGGTGATAATTTAACTTTAGGAAGGTGATACTTATCTCGGATCTAGCCTCTCCTCCTCCTCCTCCTCCTCATTCTTCTTCTTCTTCTTCTACGCTGGCTGGTGATGCTCTTATCCTGATATACCCGAACCCTAACGCCGGCGTTAATGTCCGACGACGATGAGTCTGGTACCTACCGACCCGCCCACCTAGGCCATTGCCATTGTCCCCGGAAGTGGAAACTGGAGCACAACCCCCGTCCCGCGAAATCCCCCAGGAGAAACGAGAATCGCCAAAACTACACGACGACACTTCTAAATTACCTTAGGCGCGGACGATCACCGTCAGTCTCCCTAAATTCAGCCCTGAAATCTCTCCTTAGGGTCGTCATGATTTCTTCCCCGTATCTCGCCGGTTCCTCTATACACAGCAAACTCGATCATAAATTTACACTTTTCGCGGATTATGCGCCAGCGTATGCTGCATTACTAACTTTTACCGAATATTCTTCTGCGACGGGATTTTCTATGTCCTGTTTTTTTTCATCTCCTTTTGCACCCCGCGTTGTGTGCATCAACAGCTAAGCCCGTTACTCGACCACACACACGTGCATACACTACATGAAGACGTGTACATGTACACCTACGTCGGCGGACAACTTTAATCGAAACCTTTCCCTAAGTGCAAAGTGCTGTTGGCTACTACAACCCCCGTCCATGCAGCCTCTGCGAGAGGTCACTTATACTCCGATGGCCAAGGCGTGGATCAGACCCGATCAAAAATACGGCTCCATGCTTTTTCCTTTTGCTCTACCATCTTTTTCTTACCTTACCTCTATGCTCAACCTCCGCTTGGGGCATATTCCAAGAAAAAGAGAAAAACATTCTTCCAATTCTCGAAAAATTATTCATTTTTTTGGCATAGATCAGGATTTAAATTCTTACCTAGCTTAGGTTTGATTCCAAAACAGTGGAAGAAATTGTTCAAAGGGAAAAAACGTAGAATCAGAGTATGATCGTAACAACGTTTACACGTCAAAATTGCGAACAGGTATAAAATAGTTAGTTCCAGGTGGGTGATAGGTGCCGAGTGGTTGGGAGGAGGGGCCGATACGTCGAGGCAAATGAATGTAATTTAATTTGTTCATTTACCGAGGATCCCGAGTCTTAATTAATAAAAGTAATTTAATGAAACGCGCTGTAGCGCGTAGCGTTACCTACACTTTTGCATACACAGACACTAACACAGAATCGGTTTGCTGAGGACGGCAGGTGAGCACCGGCCTCTGCTGCAGAGTGGATTAAACCAGGGTAATCAACGCAAATTGATAATCCTACTTGCCATCTCACCCCTCTACCCGTTCCTCCAGCTTCTACTCCTTCATCTGCTTCTTCTTCTTCTTCTACGAATGTCGGCACGGGCTGAAAAATTTCGAAGAAAATGATCCACAGCCGAAGACGCTGGACACCTACAATGGCAATCTATCCGAGATGTCCGAAATGCTCGATTATACCTCTGCGAAATTTCATTTATCTGCAGCTATGCCTCGAACATTTTTAATGATCGCTGAGTGTGAAATTTTCTCAGTTTCTTTCCCCTGCTTGATAGCATAATCACCTGGAAGTTATACGGACAGATGCATCCATGCAGGGGAAAATTAAGTTGTTGAAGCGGAAAAAATGTAATCACACTTGTAGTCTTCACTTGATCAAGGAAGAAGATCCGATCGGGTAATGAAGACGACGTGAATGAGGATGAGGATCGAGTGGCGTAAATTACACTGCTAGGAGGCCAGACCGCGAAACTTCGACCACTTGTAGATCTATCACACTTCTCTCCGCTAGAGAAGTGAGAGAGAGTGAGAGAGTGACTGACTGAGACCACTTGTAACCTGAGAATGGATGAGGAGGTAGGTTGGACCGCGCTCGTTGTTGACTGTCTAAAACGTGTTAACAGCACCAGCACAGTTGTCGTCTTTTGGCTATTTACCATGTTGACGAGGACTCTAAAGCTTCTGTAGTAGAAAAAATGGACTGATCATTGCCAAACTATCTTTACGAGGTACTGAAAGTAGAAAATGAACGTGCAAGCAGCGTGAAATCACTGAGAGGAGAAACTGGCTTGGACTCTACAGTCACGTCAGCTCGCATTGCACCTCTTCCGACGCTTTTGGGTTGTTTGCTTAGTCTCTGAAGGGAAAAGTTGACTCGGTCCGATTTGTTTGGTGACATCTGAAGCTGGACCAAACAATTCCATCGGCAGAACCTGCAATCGCCTGACTGCCAGTGAGCCTCTCGTCGTCAATTCAAGTTTCCGCAAGTGAGAATAGCTGGGGTACGAGCTACGCAGCAGTCCATGAACGTATCTCTCTGTCCCTATTCTCTTTCTCCTTCCTTGTGCGATCATCGTCGTAAACGACTCGCTGACAGTCTCCGATGAGGATTCGACATCGACACCCACGCCACACGATATGACCATAAGCATGACCGCACTGCCGAGCTCAATTGACGCTCTTTTAAATGTTGATTGAGGCAAGGTCGAAACGTTTCATCATTCATACAGCTCACGTACACGGCCAACCAACTAGGAGAACTCCGCCTCAGCTGGAGACCCGCAGCTGTGCGGCTGTATTCCCGATGATCGACGATTCGTGCATTTTTTCCCGACTATAACAACAATCAGAATAAATTTTGAAAAACGAGAAAGAGAAGTGGGCGCTGAACTCTCTTGACGTGCCCGGAATTCGGAATGCCGCAGTTTGACTAACAGTGTAACGGTACCGCCTCTCTTGCCAATGCAAATCATCGGATGAACTTCAAAAGTTTAATCAGATTTTGCATTTTACTTCATTGCGTAACGCAGATTCAGAAAAATTCATCTTTGAGACTGGAATTTTAAGTATATCAGAACATTTCACTAATCCTCTTCTCGTTCTAATGACCGTTCTCACTCATCTTACACACCGCAAGTCCACAGTCGAATTTAGTCGATTGTGTTAGTGTTCGGTTGAAAATTTTGATTAGATTGCATGTTTTCCTCACTACAGTGATAATTTATTTCATCGGTCTTGCTCAATGTGTACATAATTACAAATATTCACCAGTGTCATAAAAATCATGACTTGACGCAGCTCGGTGCGTCATGACGTCGGATGACCGACGGGGATGAACGACATCCTTAAGTTCAGACCAAATTGGAACTTGTCATCTAGTTAATCACGAACATCGTAGCAGCTTAGCTCGTTAGTCAGCCGGTGATTTATCCAGCACTGAGCATAACAACACCCACATTCTTCCTTCTGTCTCGACCTCCTTCACGTTGCTTCTTTTTATCCTGAAATTCATCTCGATACTGACTGAAGTATAGACCATAATATATGTCCCACTATCGATAACATTTTCCACAACGAATTGCGGGAAATAAATTGGTATTCAGCGATCTCTGCTGCTCGTCTATACTCTTCTTATTCTCTTGCCTTTTTATAGATGTTATTTGTACTGTTTTGTTCACCATTGCTCTATGAGATAATCCAACGAGTGCATTCCCAATCCTGCCTCTCGTATGCCGTATGTATATATTGTCAAAACGAGAGGCTACCCTGGAGCGCAGAGAGTCCCGCGCATAACGTCGGTATTTCATCCGTTGACATTCCACTCCTGCAGTCGATCAAAGTTCATGACCCACCTCTCCTTCCTCCCTCCACCCCCACCAGCCCCTCGTCACGAGGGACGTGTGGAACAGGGCGCAGATCAATTATTCGACGTTTCACGAATCTAACGGTTCAACTGTGCTTTAAATCTCCTCTGTCTGTTTCGTTTTATTTCTTTTTTTTTTAAATTTATTTTCAATTTCCTTTTTGTTCATTTTTTGCCTCTGTTTTAAAAGCTGTCTTCTATTTTTATTCCGTGACTCGTCAAATCCAAGCGGAAACATTTTTCGAAATTGTGAATATTGTTTCCTGATTTTTTGGTCCTTTCTCATTCGCTTCTCGCTCTGTAATTACATTTCTTTAAGAATTAAAAGATGGAATAATAATAAATTCAAATTCGATTTATAAATTTTAGGATCTGAGGGATGTCTATTTCATAAACATGAAAATTAACACTTTTTCATTGGGAAAACATATCTCGTTGACTGTATATCGTGCTACCCGTCGTTATTATGTATTTGGTAATCAAATTTGAACTAAAAGCGGATTTTCCCGAAGCAGATGATTTTCGGAACATTGTGAACTTGTTTACTTACCCGAATAATATAGCGAGGGAAATTTGGTACGCATTTTCGACAGATAATTTTGGACCTACATAACTGCACATTGAGACTGGCTCAAGTAGTCGTTTTCATTTGGAACTCGTCCTCACGATGTTCAAGCGACAAAGACTTTCCCTCCAATCGATGGAGGAGGGGAAGAAAAAGCAGAGCTGAGATCGGCGGTGTTTCTCCTGCGCTTTTTCTTCCTTCTTCTTCGCTTCCTTCTTCTTCTTCTTCTTCTTCTTCGTGGGCAAAGGGGCGAAACGAGGGAGCAGAAAAAGTGGAGCCTAGCATTGTTGGATATGACGAGAACCCAATTTTCTCCGAAGCACGCGTCTCCCCTCCTCCTCCTTGTCACCGTTCGCGTGTAGGACCCGAAAATAGGAATGAGGAAGAAGAAGAGGAAGAAAAAAAAAAAGTAGAATAAGAAGACGAGACCATATCGGGGTTTAACAATAAAATAACGCACGCGGAATTATTGAGAAGTGCGAGCGGAATTTAAACGACTATTTTGCATGCGTTCGCGTTCCCGTTCTTCTCTTCTCTCCTTACCTCACCTCTCCTCTCCTCTCTTTCCTTGGCTCCCCAACGGCGTCGGCAGACAGGCGACGTCCTACGTGCTTCCTTTTCTTATTCTTCTCAGTGTTATCATTATTATTTTTATTATTATCCTTATTCTTATTCTTATTCCTCCACCTCGTGCAAACTCTCTTTTACCTTGTATATTTCCCCGCAACTCAGCGCCAGCAGCCGAGAATTCGGAAATACTGGAACCACTCCAGCTGATCCAAGCCCCTCTCCTCCTCTTTGACCCATCCAAACAGTTACACAGGAGGTAACAGATGATCGGCAGAAAGTGATTTCCAAGTCCGAAAAATTCTCCCTTTCTTTTCACCCGCTAATTCTCATCATACTTCTGTTATCCTGATTTTATCAATTTTTTGTACAACAACACGGGAGAACAGTTTCAGGTTCGTGACCGAGCTTGGGGTCTGGATGCCAGTATTTATATATGTGCCGTGGGTACGTGTATGAAACAGGGAAACAGAGGTAAAGTTTCGATTTGTAACGTGTAACACGTACTCAATTTTGCACCGTTATCCCTCTGCAGCAGCAGAGGAGGCAAGCTTTCTCCCCAATGCTGAGACGCGCAAACCGCTTTACCCTTACTCCGTTTTCTTTTCGTTTCGTTTCGTACCCTTTTTTTCTTCTCACTTTATACCTATTTCCTTCTCTTCTTCTCTCTCTCTCTCTCTCTCTCTCTCTCTCTCTCTCTCTCTCTCTCTCTCTCTCTCTCTCTCTCTCTCTCTTGCTCCTGTTTCTCTTTTTATTTATTATTATTATCATTATTTAATTTTTTTTAACAGTATTTTTAGTTTTATTTTCATTCTTCTTCTTTCTGAAGGTATTTTTGCTTTTTTCTACCCTCTTTTTATCGTTTCCCACTACCATTTTACCCTGTGAATGATTATACAACGTTTTTATAGGTTAACAAGATGGCGAAAACTTCGTGTGCAATGTTCTCTCGATCCTTTTTATCTTGTTTCATTTTCATTGTTATTCACAATTTGATCAGAAGACTTTTTCTTTTCATCGGTTTTGTCACTAATTTATAATTTCATAGTGTCTCCATGACTAATACAATTCATTTTACTTGTGAGGTTAGTTTTTTGATTCTCACGTTACAGATATTATGTAGTGACTTACGAATAGTTGTAATTCATTATATTTTGTACCCGTATTAATAATTCGCCTTTAAAATCCAAGACAACTGTATCCCTGATATATTTAGAACACTATGTTGCTTAATAAACTGATCGTCTAAATGCAACGATTGCAGCAAACTCAATTAAATTGACCAAAAAAATAGTCAGATTACCTGCACATTCAAAAATTCAACTCTGTCGAAAAATTTGCGTGATTTCTGCAATCGTCGTGAGAAAAGATTTCTCAGTTAATAATTACATTAGCTAATTAGGAAAAAAACGGTAAGAGAAACTTCGCAGTTTTGACTGAATTCTTGGTTAAATAGTCTTCGGTAGGGAAGAAGAAAAAAAGTTAGGGGGATGGGGACGGCTAGAGAGAAAAGTGGGGAAAAAATCACGTACATCGGACAACTAAAGCGAAAGTAATGATATTCCATTACCATCGACTGTGTTTGAATATAAAAGAGCGATGCGATGGCCTCCAGGGCATCTTCGTTACTCCCCCCTACCCGGTTCTCTTCACCTCTTGCAGCGTAAAGAAAGGAGAATGAAATGAAAGAAAAAAACAGCGATGGAGGGGGGGAGGGGGGCAGGTTGTGAAGATGAATTATTTTCGAGTTTTGTAACCGGTAGTTGAGAAACCAGCTCATTCGTCATTCTGAGCGCCACTTACGAATCACCGTGAAAAAAGTATTACGTCACTTCTAAAATACGCGCTTTTAGCACAATACCTACACTCGCAATTAGGTCGCCTGTTCCTTTTACCTTGATCATCGCATCATACTCAGCGAACTTTTTCGAACACAATACTGTCATCGATGATGATGTTAACCTCAAACTACAACAATTCGCTATACTCCTGAAGAGAAAGGTGAAGAGTGATTCCTTCCTTCAAAAATCTTTTATTCACATCATTATGCGATACATTGCGATAGATATATAGATAAATACATGCATTTTTTTTAATGAGAAGGGAGAGACAGTGAGAGAGAAACGATAGGACGGAAGCTTTTACGGCATAAGAAATGATCGTCTAAGGCACCTTGCAAACATTGTTGTCTGGAAGACTAAAAACCGAGCCAAACACGCGGGTATTGTCGATATTAAGACGTTTTTAATGAACAAAAATCGGTTCGTGGACCAATTGACGCTATTAGAGAAGGAAATGTAGGTTGGTTTATAGGATCCGTCTGGTTATAGGTTGTGCATACCTGTGCCCACCACCCCACCGCTGGGAACAAGGTCGCGTCTACAATTACACGGGATATTTCATGAGTTTGAGCAAACAAGCGGGTCATTAGTGGCGTAATTGACATCTCTCGCTCTCTCTCTTTGCTTTCTCCTTCTCTCTCGCGCTCTCTGACGCGCTGTTAACCATTTTTTCCACCCTTCCATCTCCCCCTCCTCTTCCGCTTCCTCTTCCTCTACTCGTGTATTTCTTGTCCTTAGCCTCGTCTAGCTCTTTTGATTCCCGTTCTCGAGCGGCGAAACGCTGCAGAGTCACACTCTCTATCTGGGTCATACTTTAATTGGTTTATACAACGCCATTCTTGCCTCCACAGCCACTTCGCATATCGCCGGGAGCTCTTTTACCCACTTCAAACTTCACTTGTTTATCCAGAAATTTCGAGATTTTTCATTTCTGCCTAATAGCGTTTCTCGAGTTTGCATTAGACTCGCTTCAAATTCCCACGCAGTTCCGCTCTTCGCGTATTTCTATTTCGATCACAAATATCGGAGCGTGCCATCTGGTGGCAGCCAGTATGGAACATCAACACATCACCGCATTTCATTATCAAACTCGTTTTCCATCGTATTCCTCCCCACGTACGAATGCAACGAATCAAATCAGCGGCTTGACAGCTTGCGCAGCGTTTCTCTTACCGTGATGTTCGGTTTATTGACCAAAACCGTAATCAGCTGACCTCTCTCCTCAGCGCCATCTTGTTTCGATGATCATTTCTAACTTGTTTTTATGCGCTCCTGGTCAATAGCTACATCTTGAACCAATCTAATACTTGCGATACGTATCCGAACTTCCAAGACTTATAATAAATTCAAGCTTCGGTTTAACAGATGTTTGAAAATTGATTGCAGGTGCACAGAAACGGCGTCTCGTAGACTTTGAAACGTCGCGAGGAGACGCGACCGAGTATTACCAGTTCCCCCGATCGTTCCTCACTTCCTATACACCCGGGCGTCTCCACATTTCACTCGATTAATTATAGATTTCGCCGCCCGCGCTGGAGTTCGAGCTGACTATTATTATTGCAACGAACCAACGAACCAACCAACCAACCGACCGCCTACGCCGCTCTATCAAACCTACATTTACCCATATCTATATCTATACATCTCTTCTCTTCATCTCTGGCTGCTAGTCATCAGCTATGCATTACATTGTATAATCTATTATTTTGCGAATTGGTGAATTGAAAATTAAACGAATACACAGGCGGAGGAACAATTTGCCGTTTTCCTTAAATGCTAAGAAGTTTTTATTTATTATTTTAATTTAATTTTTTCCATCAAATCTTTCCATTTATTCAATACCTCAATGAAAATATTTGACTACGCCAGAGGAAATGAAATTTTGCAAATAAACAAATGGTCAGGAAAAACGACATGGATAAGACTGAAAAAATATTACCAGTCGGACGACTGTAGCGATACCACAATACGGGTATTCAAACACACGATATCCTACGTGCAATATGTTACACGAAATTGAAATTATTGTCAATTTAACGACGTCAACCCGGTTTTGACAGTTATTTTAGTAACTTTACATATGTACCTACCTACCTTCCGGGCCTTCGTGTAGCAAAACAGATGGATGGTCTCTCCGGGAGATTAAATGGAGCGGATCCCGATGCTGTTAACAATTTTACTGCTGCAACACGTGCTGCAGCGGGCAACCGATATAGTGTAGGATGAAGTGGACTAGATTTTTTTTAAATTGCGCCATGCAAAAAAAATTGAAATTAACAACGAAACTTCAATCCAAATGAAAAAAATGAAAACTCTCTAACCGTGGATGAGATATCGAAAGCCGCCATCTGGTGACGAAAAATGTTTCCATCCCGCCGTATTTAAGTTAACAAATATTTTGCTCTGTAATCACCCACTACGAATCGACTTGATACCATAAAAAAAGAACACAACAGCTTGCACAAAGGTTCATGTGCTTTGACAGCTGCGAAATTTACCTAAAATATTCAGCTGATTACTGTCTACGAAGGCCATATTGATTAGGATTCTGTCGCCGATATTTACCGCCAGGAGGCGTCACGTTGCCGGTAAGAACAGCAGCACTGTCGAGCTCGCCTACGCCTAGCCTAACTCTAATTGATCCTAAACGGTCTTAAACGATCCTAAGAGTCGAGTAGATGGCGAGGCACAGAGCCGGGATCTTCTTGTCTCTCTCATAATGCGCATATCCACAGACGCATGACGCAGTCTCCGTTACTTACAATTAGAGAGGTTTCTGAATCGCGTTTTTTTTTCACTTATTTTTCGAGGTTGTAGACGCGGCGGTAATAGTGTTTCTCCCAGCTCAACTTTCACGTTCCTCGTTATAGTGGCGCTAATGTCCCGTCTTCTTTCTTTTCCGCATCCTAAATTCTCGTTTATTTCTATTATTTCGTAATCCGTTATTTTTTTTCTACTTGTCATAAAAAATATCACTCTCTAATTCACGAGTTCGAATCTGTTAAAGAAATTCGACACGCTCATCTGGCTTTTTTTTTCTCTCCTTCTTTTCCTGGACTCTGAACCAACCGCTCTGACCACGGCAGCGGCTGCTGGATTTTCTCTGGCATATTTCCAGAGCATTGATCAAAGGTAGAAAAAGAGAGAGCAGGATGGATTTTCCATATCGTTCATCATAAACAAGCGCTGCTTCTTCCAAATTATCATCCATCGCTGATGCCACACGCGAGTTATCGAAAGAGAGACGGAGAGATGGAGAGAGACTCGATTACCTAATTACCCTCCATGAAGTGATAAACTCCGACTCACGAGTTTGATTACTACCTCTATCCTTTCCTCTCTCTCTTCCTCTCCTCGCTCTGGAACGAATAAACATCCAGCGAACCCACGTACACAGAACTTTGCAAACACTCCTCAAACTCACTCCGATTACTCTCTCACATTGTACGCATCCTCATCTTTTTTCATCGCTCTTACTTTTTCCTCGGAGCTTTTTCCTTATTCGGCCAAACCTCTGACGAGTCGTTCAAGCCTCACACTTGTCACGGCTGAAAATACGCAGCTTGCAATTTCCGATGAATTTTAAGTTGCAAAAAGTAAGTGGCTTCTCTTATTATACCTGATTCTTACAACTCCGTCCTGGTTTTTAAAATTTTGTAATGTGAAATGGGTTCCTTTTGCGTCCACAATTACAAAATTAGGAGATCGATGAAATGGCAAAAATACGGAGCGATTTTATCGACTGATGATAACGATCTAGAAACAAGAAAATTCCACAATTCGAACTGGATCCAAAAAAAGGGATTCGCTACAAAAATAAAAAGGAAATAGATGTTAGCGGGTATTGTAATCGTTATAAAGTGCTGAAACTCGTGAAATTGCAACAGTGGACTTGGTATACCTACACTGTCGCAATTTTCCAGGATGATGGAACTCGGTATATTCTATGGCATTCAAGATACACGTGCATGAATACGTGTCGTAGAGCTACAGCTGTGTGTTTCTATGCCTACACTTACGCACACATTGGCACCGGATGACCGCACAACCGGCGTGAGCATCTCCCTCGGCTGTTTGCATATTCCGGCTAATTAATGCCATTCAATTCCGCAGTTCGATCCCCTTTCGACCCCCCTCCTCTCTTCTCTCTGTGCACATCGCCGGTACGCACAGCGCTGTGAGCTGCCGCTGCATTGTAGACTCTGTAAAAGTAGCTGATACAACTACAGTCCCACACTTTATGCCTATTGCATTACAGCGCAGAACCCGCTTTCTAATTCGGAGAGAGGATATTTGTTAGTTTATTGATTGATGACACGTTGAAGAGAAAATAGTACTTCGATGTATAGCGCATCCTGATTTTCCATTGCAGTTTAGTCCCAACATCATCCGTGTACCATTCTTTGGTTCACCTTCTGTGAACTTTTGCAGGCTCTAAAGTAAAGTTTTCTTTTTGCCATGATCAAAGTTTTTTCACTCTCAAACATTTGAATATTATCAAACCATCGTCAACAGAATATTTTTATCTGTATACGTTTTCCAAATTTCTCTGAAACTGAGGCTAACGTTAATTTTTTCAATGATGTATTCACCGTCCCCAATTTTCACTTCACAAGCACTAGCTATTTTTCATCGACATTCGCAAAGTTCAAACGAATTTTACTCAACACGTGATCTAGAAAAAAAATTCGAGCAATTAAATTTCTTTCCCTCTCACCTATTTCGCTGTCATCTCTTTTCCGTACGACTATCAATCTAGCTTCATTGAATAATCGTCAATTGTAGAACGATTTTACTAATTATATAAATAAGGTACAAAAATCGTTGCATAGAAAGAAAACAAAACACTTGAAAAGAAAAAGAAGCGAGAGGGGCACTGCGAAGCTTGATGTTCCTCGAGGTCATCGTTGATCTTCGTGGGGGTCCAAGGGCCCGGGGGGTCGAAGAGTCCAAGTCTCACGGTCCGTGAAACCAGCCCCTGAATGGGCGATGGGGCAAGTAGCGCAGCGCAGCGCAGAGAGAGTCCGGCTCTTCGCGAATGCGCGCACACATGCGCCATACTGACTCTTGAAACGCGGCAGGTTCGCACCTGCAGACCGTAGAAGAGCTGTGCACACACATACGATTCTCTTCTTCAGCTCGGACGAGAAAGAGAGAGAAAGAAGGAGAAGACGAAGAGAGTATGACGAGGAGAGAACCGTGCTGCGACACGAATTCGACTCGCTCTCGGGGGGCACCGAGCAGCCGGGCCGCAACCGGTAATTTTCTCCCTCCATTGCGCAGGAGCACCGATCCTGATGTCCAGCTCCGCTCCTGCAAGATCCTGCAACTCTCAAAAACCAGACCCGGGCCTTCTTTACTGCTTTTTTTCCATCTTTATTCGTCCATTCTTCTGTACTTCGTCTCTTTCGTTCCCCCGCTCATCGTCATACACACTTCACGCTTTATCACAGAAATTTGTAACTTAGCTAATTTGGGCTGACAAGAAAGTGAATTGTTTTTAAAAATTATTTACGAGTGTATGCTGAGCAATCAAATCTAATTAGATACTCTTTAAATCGTGAGAACATCTGCTAGGTATTACTATTCTATCGAGTAATTATTTAGTTGTAAATATCAATTTTTTTCCTTTTTTTTTGTTTTGTTCCTAAAACGAATAAACAAAAGTTTCCGTTTACACGAACAAAAATTTTAAATCACTGTTGGCGGGGAAAAGATAATTATTCTTTCCTGTACATTCGCATGATTTTTCTGATGAGTGTAGTTTGAATATGCATAATACTAGTAACTAGGTACCTATTGTATGAGTACATACATTTATATACATATACCTGTGTGTGTATGTGTAAAATTTATAATGTATAATGGTCGAAGACCCGAGTGATCCTGCTGCTGCTGCTGCTGCTGCTGCTGATCGTGACTCACCGCCACGTCGGTCGCTATGCAGAGATTGCGATCTGACCTCCCTCTCTTCCTTCTCCTCCTTTTGCTCAATTCGCTCAAGCCTCGAACTCAACTCTTCCCTTACTCTCTCTCCCCCCCCCCCCTTCTCTCTCTTTCTTTCTTTCTTTCTTCTGGGTTTCACCTCGGTCATGAGCTGTATAGCTTGACCAAACGAAGAATATGAAGCAGAAGGAGAAGTGGACGAAACAGAAATGCGGCAGCTAGCAATTTCGTTACTCTCTCCCCGTCATTTTTCATCTATTGCTTCTCTATGTAAAAAAAAGAATTTTCATATCGAGTGTTGTTTCGTATGCCATTTTTTAAAAAAAATGTATCAACCGTTATCAATATAGGTACAAATTTTCAATTCTGAAAGTACAAATTTTTCACGTATCTCATCAATTATAGATTTAAATTATTCTTTATCTCGATGAGTAGAGTTAGCATGGAATGGCCCATAGATAAATTCATGAAGCATGTCCCGGAATGAGTTCATCTCTGTTAATGTAACGCAACTCAGAGTTAAACTCGTACATCCTTCTTAACGCCTTAACACACACCACGAAGCACACTTGTGTGACAGATGCGTACATACATGTCCATAGTCAGACACACACTGATACCGCCGCTCCGTCTTTTTCCTCCTTCCCCTCCTTCTCCTCCTCCTACTCCTCCGCCTCTTCTTCGTTCTCGTCTACGTCTTATACAAATCTTCGTCACAGTCACTTGCGTCATCTCCTTCGCATTACACACTCGCTGATTATATACCAAGATGTTATAATGTACCGTCTATCGCAATGTAATTTATCAAAAGACAAAAGATGAAAAAAAAATATGATAACAAAGAATAATTGACGAAACTACTTTTCGGATACTAAATTTCAATTTGTTTTCGTCACTTTTTTCACTGGCCAACCGTGTTACAAAATCAAGTTTAATGAAGAAAAATTTTTCCTTTTCGGAACCTTGTGTATATAACACATATTTGTCACACGGTAAACAGGTGAAGAAATTGAGAAGCCATTCGGGTTAGTTAAACGAGTAGAAAAAAAATATAATCCAGTTTTTAAGTAAATTTTAATTTTAGTTTTTATTCCTTTTCAAATTTTAATCAAACGTCTTTTAACCGTCTTCTTCCGCGTTCTGGTTTTCTCCTCTTCTTATGACGCCATCACATTTGTCATATTAATTCCATACCTACTTCGTTCTCGCAGAGTTATAATACATCAGATACAAAGGGCGAGAGTTGGAAATAGATAGATATGTAGATAGATAGACGCTCAGAGGTTGTACGAATGAGAAATCATTATTGAGAGACGAAAAGCGAGAGTCACATAGAGTAAGAGAGAAAGATTGACAAACGGAGACAGAAGAAAGAGGAAATGGGATTTTACCCAGTTGATCACGAATCTCGACCTACTTTCCTGAAATTTACTGTGTATATATAACTTTACCGGAATTCCGTTAATTTAATTTTGCCTTTTTTCTACTTTTTTTTTCCTTCTTTCCTTACCCTGGAATCAATCGACTTCGTCGGCTCATCTCCATCTTCCTGTACTTCTTTCTATTCTTATTCTCTTCAACTCGAGCGGCATTGTCATATACTTCAAATTTTATTGTTTTCTGATTCTTCTTCAACGATACCTCATACTCGTCATCTTTTTTTTTGATCCTTCAACTTCAACATCTTCTTCACCCCGTTCGCGAAGCTTTTCTCACGCATCGTTACAGGAACCGTAGAAAAAAGAACGAGTCGAAAATTTTCCAATCCCTTCCAATGGCGCTGCAGATGCTGCAAAATTTCTGGAAGGCTGCATAAGGTTCCCACCAGAAGCAACAACGAATTGGACGGATTTCCCTACGTGATCGGGTCTTGCAGAAGTGCAATAAAAAGGATGTCGTTGGTTGAGACTGGTCAGGGTTTCTTGGGGTACCGGGTCGAAAGGCGAGTTGAGGGGAACTTCGACCCGAGGGCTAAGGGCCAGACATCATGGACCAAGGGCCAACGGGTCGCGCGTGCTGCAGAACGGACCCCTGCGAGTGTTCAACCTCATGATCTCATCACCTTCTCTCATAACCTGCAGCAGCCACTTGTTATGCAGCTTCTTGTGTTGTACCGTGAAAGCCGTTCCGGTTTTGGGTTATTTTTTTCTTCTCTCTTGCTTGCAGCTTCTTTTATTCTTGTTTCGACAACGAGAGTCTTACAATATGAGGTCAGAGATAGACACGATTGATTACCGGCGTTTTGTTGGTATAAGAAGTTATATCTAGCACTGCCGCAGGAAACAGTAACGGAGCATTGAAGGAATGCCAAGAATCCTTCGGTTTTCAACCCATCGTGATTTATTATAATAGTCGGCCAAATTCTGTACAGCAGATTAAGTTTGGTCAGGTCGTTTTATCTGCCAGTTCATCTGTAGATACTCGCTAGCAGAAATCAAGGAGCTATAACAAATGAGTGAGGATTTTATGTGGTATCCATTCGCTCACTACCTCCTTTTACGTTGTTATGTCACTGATGGTTGAAGATACATCTTTTGATACGGTTAGATTCAAGTTATCTTCCACGTAGTTGGAACCTTTTTCAACAAAAACGAGAAGCTCTTTGGCAAGTTGAATTAGTCCAAAACCCTTAGCCATACAAGGATTGGGGACCGTGAGTGATGGATCAGGATTTCCATTCCATGGACTCAAGAACTTTATGTCGTAGCTGAAACGGTTGTAACCAAACCAAGCGAATTCTGAGCGGTTTCTTTCATTCCGGTATTTTATTTATATCACTCACATGCGTATTAGATGTCATTACGGTATCATCTGGGACACAAACGTACAACGCTGCCAGAGAATTTGGGACTGATTGTGAGTTACGGATAGAAGCAACGGGGATTGCCATTGTCGTCATACGGAAACCGCATGTAACAAAACACAATATTGTGAGGGGGGCAGGGGGTATGCCGATCAATAAACAATTCGGACACTCTAAGCTGGCGTGACCGATAGCTTGATAGCCGATAACCGAGCCAGCAGAGTCCAACGACGATGGTCGAAATGTGCCCAATGTATATGACACACAATGGAAAATAAAGAAGAAAAAAAAATACACTTGAACAAGAACGAGTAAGTCAATCGGCTCACTATGTCCGTCCAGAATAAAATTTCTTTGGTTTGAATCAGATTTGCAATCAACGATTTTTTATGCTTTTTTTTGAATAAATTCTACTTGCTTGAATATTGTATACGTACGTCGGTAATGGTTGTTTACTAAGAGGTGAACAAGGGCATTTTAACGAATTAGCAAGTATAAGTATGCTAACCGATAAAAATATCTTAACTAATTGTAAGTAACGACTATATCTTAACTACACAAACCACCTGAGGATACAGAATAGGTTGATAAAAATACCATAGCGTATTATAACACAAACGACGCGATGTTCCTTCGCAAAATCACTCTCACGCCATGTTGATATATCCACATGTTATACAAGATTTTAAGAATACACACAACCTAAACTAAACCGTTATTTTTTTTTTTTTTTTTTTTTTTTAGTTTCAATTTACCAAACCGGCAAATGAATTTTTGTTCAATCCAACTTCTTTCCTCGTTCTAATCAAGCAAAATGAGATTACCCGTCGTTGCAGGTGTTTAAAATTTATTTTTCTCGCGGACGTGGATTTACAGGTTTTGCGAGTATGCCGTGAGCAAGTACGAAGGAATTACAGTACCAACTAGTGCAGGTAGAGGCGAATCGAGAGCAAATCGTCCCGCTGCAGCGCGCAGTTAGGTTAGGTGACGTTAGGTTAGGGTAGGTTTCAGTGTAACGCCGCCGGACGAGGGGAAGCGTGGGGAAAAAGGGGGGAAGCGTTGCCGGTATAAGGCACAAGGTGTGTTCGCATCGGAGAGGTTATACGCGGAGGTAGGCACGGCATGGCCTGATTGTCTGCCCGCCATCCTGCAAACCGCCCTAGACCGCTGTGCCCCCCCCCCCCCCCCCCCCCCCCGCCCCTCTCGCGCCTCTCGCCTCGCGACTCGCCTGTGCCGCCAGCCAGGCTTATCGCGACTCATGGCGACCGTTGAGGTTTTATCTTGTGCTGTAGTTATACGTATATGCGCCAGTGAGATTAGATTACGGCCTACCTACTCCGCTAATACTCGCCGGCTTCGGGCCGCATACACGCCTGTGTTTGCGTCATGTATAAGTTACGAATTGCCGTAACGTCAAACTGCGAATATAACCCCTTAGAAACCCTTTATAATTGTTGGAACCTCGCCGCGTGGACTCTTTTTATCGTTGGAACTCGTGAACGTGCGGTGGGGTTTTTTTGTTTGGTCAAGATAAACGCCAATAGTAATAACCAAGTCGAGCTATGACTTCGGCCCAAGAATTCTGTATTTATCAATATTTCTTACTTACACAAGCTTTTCTGCACCTCATTTATATCCGGAGATTATCTTGAAATTGAACACTGGTTTACGTTGACCACAATCCACTGTAGCCAACTTCTTGACGGATATCGCGGTGCAAAGCAATAATCACGCTGCTTGGAGATAATTTTCAGTTAATGAGGCTAGAATGGACTAGAGCACGATTTTGAAAATTTTTTCAAATATTGTAACCTCGAATGCAAGAACATGTGTGACGTTATATTTATGCAGATTTAATTGAAGAATTTCCTTCATTCCGTTTTTGTTACTTTTTTTCGTTATTTTATATCTTCCTGAAGTCGGATGTAGTGCATTCCTCTTGAAGATTACGTCCGTTTCTGTCGTGCTTGCATGTAGTCTCGTTGACTTTGTGGATTATTGCGAATTGTTAACGCTTTCACCGAGGGAACGGGCTGCAGAAGCGGAGGATGGCCAACCTGCCTGCAGTGTTACGAGACATGCATGAATGCTTAAGAGAAAAAGAGAAAAACGGAGAATCGAAGCAGGTTTTTCCCCGTTTAGTCTCCCGCCCAATTCTCTTTGGTCCGAGTCGAGCGAAGCGCTGCGCTGCTGTCGCGTTTCGAGCAAACTCACTCCGTGTGTTCCATGTTCCGTCGTCCATGCGTTATTTCGCTTCGCGATGTGATTACCAAGAAATTTCTGCAAATTGCTGAAAGGTGGGAAATCTGTACCGTACATTTCGTGAGTGATTGGATAAAAGAACTAAATGGAATGTTCCCAAACAGAAAGAAGATGATATGGGGTTATTTGCCTAAAAATAAGAAGCATAGAAAAACGAAGGAGAAACAGAGAGCGAAATTGAAAAACTGAATTATTTACGTCCTAGTGTTTGAGACACTGTACATATACTGTGCGCACAACAAAGGGGACAACGTTAAGAATTAGGATAAAAAGAGGACGGCAAAAAATAGTACTCCGCAAGGTAGGAGAAGTAAATTATTAACTTTGCGCGCGACTCCACCGCGTCTCTTGATAAACAGAAGCTGCATATAACAATATAGCTCTGAGTCCTGATTAAAAACAAACCACATACAATCGAGCAAAAAAATTCTTGGAGGGTAAAACGATGAGACGGAAAAAAGGTACGAACAGAAATGCAGACGTAGATCAAAAGGAAAATAACAAAAATAACCGACTTCTAAGACCTCAGCAGACGGAAATCTCAAAATATATGAGCATGCTGCAGGAACTGGGAGAATGTCAAAAAAAAAAAAAAAACACGGCTGTGATTCTAAATGGTTAAGATTTAACGCTTTATTCAATTCGACATAGAATGCACTGAATAAAAATATGTGTATGGAACTCATGTTTTGTGTCTCACTGTCCAGATGTTCAGAAGGGCAAAAAGAAAAAATATGGAAAGCGAAAAAAAAATTAGTCTCGGTCAGGCCGTGGTGTCGAACAGAAGAAAATTCACACCAAACGTAATCCTGAAGCCACTGACATTTCTTTCGAACGATACAAAATATATAATTCTGAACTTGGCAAACTCTGCATTACTTCAATTTTTGACCACGCTCGTTTTTGTGTAAAGTTTCTTTTGGTTTTTAGCAGGGGAATTAACCGAATAATCGGGAAAACAAAATAATCCTTCCGATTTTATACACGCGTCCAGTTTTATGCGCAAACAGCTTTTTGTATTGCTGGCAGTGTAATATTTTCTTTTTGTGTGACACTTTCATACAATTTATCTTAATACAATATCAACTTTTCGTTTTTCTAACATTCCTTGTAACATGAAAAACGCAGGCTGATCCCTTGGTTTACTCTTTTGTTAATTCTTTCTCTCCTTCGCAACATCAAGAATTTGTTTACCCACTTTCTCTGTTCAAAATTTCAATCGCAAAGTATTGCGTGAGGCATGTACCCCTAATTGTTCGTACAATATGGAGAACGCGCTGGTTCTTATCACGCTTTAAACCGCTTGTAGTACCACTTCCTGCCCCCATGGCGTCGCATAGTTATCGTTCATTTCCTATATGCGTACGTATTATACAGTGCTGCAAGTCCAACGCTGTGGCCGTGGTTTCATGTTTTTTTCATAATTCCTCTCTTTTACCTTCGAATCGGATCGTTAGGATCGAAGCTCGGGGCTATTCACTTCATTTTTGGGTTTAGGAGTGACTTCCGCGTTTTAAAGCCTTGCATTAACTGCCAAAGACTTCACATGACTTCCAGAAGACTACGTATGACTCCATAATGACTTCCAGTAACTTCCAATAACTCCTAATTACTTCCAAAGATTAATAATTGCTTCAATTGACTACCGATGACTTCCAAAGACTACTCATGGCTTCAAGTCAATCTAATAGTGCCTTCCAATGATATTCAGTAATTTCCAATAATTCTGCACATTTCCTAAGCAATTTCAACGTTGCTGTAGTAATTAATTTCAAGCGCGAATAACTCAATAACTCCTGGGTAGATTTAATTCTAATTCGTCGAAGAAAAGTCTTCGCTAATGTGGTTTATGATCATCTCGATGCGAAGATACAAAGTTGAACTATATAAATTTCGGATGGTCCTCGACGGTTTATGAATTTTGTTTGAAATTTTGCGTGTAGTTAGCGTGTAGTTGCAATTGAGCTTGGTGTGTGTATCATATCGCGTAGTAAATTTGGATGTTATGTAGTGTCGAACGCGAGGTCAAGGGCTCGATTGAGTGTAATGTACGAAATTAAAACAATTATCCTTTTGATCATACTTTATTTTTATTTCGGTTTCAGCACAAACCGTTGAAGCACACATAATTAGAATAATTTCAACATCATTATACGTGAAACCTTTTTTAAACTTGAGTCTGGTCTCATCGTAAAGTGCGAAATATCATGACACTGTAATAATTAACATATTTTTCAAACGTTACTTTAATTTTGGTACAGACTAACGATAAAATGGAATACGACTTGTAAGAATGAAACTTCATTGACTACCGCTGACTTCCAATGAGTTACGATGACTTCCAGAAGACTCCATATAACTCCGTAGTGACTTCCAAAGACTTCCAAGGAATTGCACGGTCTTCCAAAAATATCCAGACTCCCAAAGCCATCGGAGATCAGCGTAAATACGCCTTCCCAAGTAAATAGTCCCTTGGATTGAAATCTCCTTTCTCATTTACTTGACACGTTTATCCAACCTTGAATAGCGCTAAATTTACGGAAGAGCATTTAGCTGTACTCCTTTCAATTTAAATATAAATGTCTAATTAAAAAATCAGAGACCATCATTGAGTCATGTTACGTAATCTCAATTATGCATCAATTTTTCCAAAGTCTATTACCGTTGTTATAACACTTATGTGTATGCGCACGTGTGTGCGTAGAACGAGGTATATTATCCATGTACTGTGAACGAAACGCGGAACCATACGTGTACGGTGAATAATCAAGTCGCATGTATGCGAATATCAAATACGGCGTTTTTATCTTCCATTCGTCCGTCAACGGAGTCTAAAACATGGTCTCGATGTACGAAGTGAGGTGGTTCAACTTTCACACATATCGCGGGAGACAAGGTCATATATTTACCATTTCATTTCATGGAAGACGAACCACCTTAAGCTCGAGGAGAGAAGGAGCGGCAGCGGCAGCGTAAAAGAGCTTAAGGTTTCCCAACTCCTTCGTGGCGCGCAGAATACACGAAGTAAGGGGTCGCAAGGAGGCCGAGAAGGGGGGTCTGGGGTCCGGGTGGCCGGCACATCAGCAGTGCAGCAGCGCGGCGAGCGAGGAGGACTAGGAGCGAATTTTCGGGTGGGAATCGAGCCGTGGCGATTCCGCGCATGCGCAGTGCTCAGATTTATCGAGTAGCGCGGCGTAGCGCGTGGGCGGAGGGGAAGGGAGGAGAATATTCGCGGTGCCTGGTGGGGAGCAGCAGTGGACTCTCCTCGACGCCCGCGGGGCATGTGGAGGGGGGAGGCGAAGCGGCCGCCGCGTTCGTCAGTCAGTCGCGCCAGGCCCCCGCTAGCACAAGCAAGGCTAACCAGCATCGCTCTCGCCTCCATATTTTACCCCGAAAAATAACAAATAAATAAATATATCTATATATATATATATATATACATATATATACACATATATATATATATATTATTTTCGTTCTTATTGCTTCATAGTATATGTATATATATATGTATATGTATATGTATCTTCATCCTAGCGCGCATCTTGTTCTGCTTCAACAATAAAAGTAAAAATAATTGTAATTGTTGTATTTATACATTTATGTATTCGTTATTTTCCTTCCTCCGAGGTTTATTGTCGTAAAATGTTTCTAATCGCGCGTTAATAATCAAAATAATGTTTATCAACATCGTCGTCGTCGTCGTCGTCGTTGTCATCATCGT
Source organism: Neodiprion pinetum (assembly GCF_021155775.2). Classification (NCBI taxonomy): domain Eukaryota; kingdom Metazoa; phylum Arthropoda; class Insecta; order Hymenoptera; family Diprionidae; genus Neodiprion; species Neodiprion pinetum. The sequence goes on from NC_060236.1 coordinate 21,874,714, forward strand.
GGTGGAAAGAAAAGGCAGAGATAATATTTCGTAACGGGGTGATAACACAGTCTGCGCTTCTTGTTAATCCCAAACGTTGTGACTGCGAACTGCATACATACATTGGTTATCCAAATCAACATCGTATTATACTTGTTTTAATAATGACATCAGAAAGGAACGAATAAAACGCTGAAAAAACTTGTGTCGCAAACGGTTTCTCGATTGGTGTGATTTTCTGTGTTCTCGTGGTCAAAGTTTCATTGGTTAGCCGTTGGCTGTCAACTGATTAAACAACATTACGTTATACTGGTGCTTCTGGCGAGTACATAAAACGTCATATCGCGAAACGTATGTTACAAACGAACATTACATACGCGTGAACAATTGTAAATTTTTATCTTAATTTTTATTCATATTTCATTCCCCACGGTTTTAATCAAAAGTTATAAACTATCGCGAAAAAGTTTGATAGTAAGACTTGGTCGATGATAAAACCTAAGAAACAGTCAACAGAACGAGGACAAATCCACCGACTCGAGCCAGTTTCGAATTGGTCGTAAAGAAACTGATACAAGCAAAAAAAAAAAACACAACACAAAACACAAGAGGAGAGAAGAAGAGAAGACCAGCAGCATCGATAACATAAATATACACGTGTGTGTAGTACAAAGGATAAACAAGAAAGTAACGAAAATACGAAGTAAGAAAATATAATGGTGCTGTAGTTTTATGAAAGATTAGAATCGTTGGGCCAACGTCGAGAGCGCGGAGCGTGGAACTCGTGATAGCGTTGCGAGGCGGCGAGCAGCCGTTGGAGTAACCAACTCGTGGTACTGAGTCGGCGTCATCGATGACTTGAGAAGGAGAGGCGAGGAGCGGAGCGAAGGAGGCGGCACTCGTTCGCCGGAATCGTTGCTCGAGTCCCGAGCCCAAGTCGTGGCGGCGTCATACCGGTAGAAAACTGTGCGTGCCTGCGGTAGCAACAGCGGCAGCGATACAACGGAGGTGTTTGTAATCGTACTGGTTTTCGGTTTGATTCCGTGCGATGAGTATCACGTGAACAATCGCCCTGTGTGCATCGCTCGTCGAGTGCCGCGTGTATAATTTATCGCTTCGATCGTTGTTGTTCCCCAGTCCCTCGTTTTCCTCTTCGATTATTTGTGAATATCGCGTTCCTACCGCGTTTTTAAAACTGACGTAAAACCAGCCGAAGGGGGATATTCCGATTCAGTTTCCACTTGTTCTTCTTCGCTACTTCACCGTTTGCAGAACTCGTAGGTAAATATTACCCACGCTCTTGTGACTTGTTTTATGCTAGACGCGACTGTGTGTGTGTGTGTGTGTATGCGGTTATCTATTTATGCATATTTGTGTTTTGAATACATGTGTGTGTGTGTATATGTATATTGCACCTCTCAGGTGCGTTATGAAAGAAGTATGAGAGAGTTGAAAAAGAATGATTGTGTAAGAGTGAAGTCGGTCAGAAGTCAGAGACTGAGAAAAGGGAGGCGATAAAAAGGTTGTACTGGAAATATACTCACTGGTGTAAAGTAACACTGACGCTCAGAATCGTACATTACTTATTTATTTATTTATTCTTTTTTCAATTAACAAAATCGCTTCATTCTATTCTTCCAATTCTGAATTCTATCGGATTAATTTTTATCCATAACTCTGCATTTTAAGTAGTTGTCTGCTAGGTTTCACAGTATTTTTTCCCATTTATAACATTCCATACTGCACAAGTCGCAATTTTGAAGAAAGAAATTGAAGAAAAATATACTAAGCATTTCAGTCAAAAACGGTGAACAAACTGCGTTTTATACTGTTAATTTTTAGTTTTATTTAATCCATGGATATAAAATATTCTGAAATTTTCTCCAAGTCACATTAAACGATATTTTGTTGCCTCCTTTTGTTTTGTGCTTCCACCATCGTCGTAGTTACGTGATATTTCTTTTTCCGATACTTAATATCATTGTTATTATTGTTATTACCGCAAAGTATTATCATGAAACGCTTAAGTTACATCATCGTTACGTTTAATCGTATTAATACGCAACATGTATATATATACACTGTTTATAATCAATCAGCCTATTTTATAAACCATATTATTACCACGATGACGATGGACCTGAAACAAGGACGATGCTGATGATTGACTCGCGTTGATCGATTTTTTTTTTTTTGTTTCTTGCTTTCTGCTGAAAACGTGATTAATAATACACCTAACGCGTGCAACACGCGTGGTTAACAACTGAGATAAGTTTTGTTAAACAGAAATCTTCTCATCCAATCAGTCAGCCAGTCAGTTAGTCAAACCGATGAGAAGATGAGTGGCAGCAAACACACATCGGCAATATTGTTATCTGTGTGTGTACAGTGAGCATACGCGTGTTTTCTGCTTTCCCATCTCCTTCTTCGTGTCTTTTGTTTCTCTCTTTCTTTTGGTAGCCTTCATTTTTCCTGCGTCGAATAATTCACCGGTTTCATCGTCGTATAATTTAATACAACGCGAGAAAAAGGAACTGCAGACGTAAAAGCGAAGAAAGAAGGAGAAGACGACGAAAAAGGAGAAATAAAGTATGCTATGTGTTGAAAAGTGAAGGCAAAAGCGGATTGAAAAAGAAGACAAAAAGAAAAACACTACCGCGAGATAGAAAAGTAGAAGGGAATAGTTCGTCATAAAATCTTCACTCATCAAATCAGTTCAATCCTGCAACTCTAAACGATATTTTTCATTCAGAGTCATCTTCTTCAGTTTGCTGAGGAAAAATTATTCTCTTCGTACGTAGCCATTTCTGGTTTCATTTATTTTCTTGAATGTACAAATAGTTTTAACGAGAAATGGAATGATAACAAGTAAAAGAGGCATCGAAATGGTTGAAAATTATAATTTGAAAAATTCAACAAAATGGTGTACACATATTTACAATTATTTTACCATTAACAACGATAAAATAATAAGTATTTCACATATAACGTGTCTCTGAAGATCAATATTTCTTAATTATCGTTTGTCTTTTGCGGGTGAAAATTTTGTATGTGTACCGTATTGATTTATTAAGTTTCGCATAAGGAAAAAACAATAAATAAATTGGTAACTGTTACTGAGTTTATTTTAATCGTGTGCCGCAACCGGGAATTCCAGGAAAACCGGAAATTATACAGGAATATCAAAGTGCCCTTGAAAATACTGGACTTATACGGAAATTTCCCACAGCAACCGGGAATTTGCAATGAAATTATTCTTCGGAATATCGCTGCAATTGTGGAATTTTTAACTTACATGGAAAGTCAAAATGTAGGAAGAATAGAGTATAAAGAACTGTAATATAAAATTGTCACAACGAATACATCAGCATTGTAACGGTTCTGTATTCTGATTTTTAATACTTTACCTTTCGTTTTAACCATTCTTTACTTTGGCTTTCTAAATTTTGAAAATCTTTGAAATACATTTGCGCGTAATTGAAAATTCGGTATTGTGACCCTTTTATTTTTGGATTTTTCTACATTTTTGACTCCACCCGAATTCATCAGTTCTACACATCGTCGAATACGACGGTGTTCAACGTTGATTACATCACAATAAAGGACAAACGCCATAGAGATCACGATACACGAATATACGGAAGTTTTGAAAAAAATAAGCAGGAATATACGGGAATTATACATGAATATTGAATTCTGATATCGCTGGACACAATATTAATGTGCTTGCACAGTATTTCCATGAGAAAAACTCATTTTTGTCTGCGTCACGTGACAACGACGACGATGCCGACAAGGACAAAATGTCAACAAATTAGACCGTGTTAACGAGTCGAGAGAACAGTCTCGAATGGATAACAATGTTTGTTGCTAATATGCTGCGCTGCAGCTGCAGTCTGGCTGTTATTGCACGCATTGCACATTGCACGAAGCGAGCAGTGTTGTTGATCGTCGCTGCCATCGTCGGTGTGACGCATGTCTGCGAATCGGGAGAGACTCGGTGGAGTCTCGCGCCAAGCGCAGTGGAAATCGATAAGAATGAAAATGCACGGCAGAATACTTCCAGAGAAGTTTGGAAGATTCTGCGATGAGGGGTTTGTCCCATCAGTTGGAGCCCTCAGGACCGTAAGCATATGAATTCGAAAGACTTTCGGTTACACAAGTCGAGAATTCAGCTGCGGTCACAAAGCAAATGCAACGAGATTAATTCCGTTGAAAAGACGAGAAATTCAAGTGACATCAAGTTGCTCGGGCAAACTTGAAATAAATTCACATGACTTGAAGTTACCAAATCACTTTTCGCCGGATGAATACCCGAATTCAAGCATGTTTAATGCCTCAGAAAATTCAACACCGTTTACTACGAGGGTCGATTGATTGCGTGATTCCACGATTATTCGCAACTTTCCCAGTGTCAGTGTTGCTTGGGCATTTGTCTTGATTCAATCGGCGAGCTCAGAACTCGTGAAAGTAATCTTGTGAAAATACACGACCGAATGGAAATCACTGATTGTTTAATCGCTTTGTTCTACGATCAAAATGATCGTCTATGCCTGAGTTACAGTAACTGCAATTACGATAGGCAAGAAAAAAAAACTATACAAGAAGAATTGAGCAAACGAGAATTTAGTGGCTGGTGAATGACTGAATAATTTTTATAAAATGACAATCAATAAATCATTCTAATGAAGATGAATGAATGAATGCAAATAAATTTTGATGAGACAACGATTATGACTAACAAACACGTTATGGGAAAAAAAAGTGAAAGGGAATTTTGATAAATGGATGATGATGATGATATTGAATAACAGATATGAATAAATGTACATGTACAAAAACGCTGCCTGCTACTTATTACCGAAAAATGAAAGAATAGAAAAATTCGAACAGAAGGAAACAACGTGAAAGAGGCAAAAATTCATTACATCCATCTATTCGTAGTGTTTTTTATAAATAAACCAAACTAGCTTCTTCCCGTCTCATATATCATCTCTTCTCCTTGTTTCCCAACATTAATTTTTCACGTCTACATTCCATTAGCCTCTCTGTTTTGGATTTTGTGTTATGATTCTTAAATCTGCTGCCCCCCCCCCCCCCCCCCCCCCCCCCCCATCACTTTTACGCTATGAATCTTCTTCACGGGCTTGTTGTAAATAATTCCGTTCGTTGTTGTTGCTGTTGGTTGGAACAAATTGGAAAAGCAGTGTCAAATTTTATGAGAGTCGCACAACTTGATAAGCAGCATAACGTAGCACAGCGCCGAAATAGGACGTATTCGAGTATAAGATCATGTAGCAGTTCAATCTCTTACCGACCGAGCAAACTCATCCTTTTTCTTCCTATATAAAATAAACAAATGAACGGATAGGGTTCAAATTTCGACAATGCATCGCTCTTTCGTAGCAGAATTCAGGAAAACTACTCATATCCCGAAAATCGTGAATAACGGTGTAGTTTTGTGATATATGTTACTATTTCTCGGGCCAAAAAGTGCATAGTTGAGATACTTTCCGGGATTGCGTAAAGTATGTAAACTATGCACTGTTTGGCCCCTGAAGTGCCAGAAATGTAGAAATGGGAGCACGTGTCGAAAACCCACAAATTTTTTGACGATTTTCCGGATATGAGTCACTTTCCTCAATTCAGTTACGAAAGAGCGATGCACGGTCGAAAGTTCAGCTCTTTCCGTTCATTTGTTTATTTAATATATAGGAAGGATATAGTGAGTTTGCTCGCTCGGTAAAGGTAGGACTGTTGCATGACTTTAATATCAACTTGAGGGTACGAATTTAGGTCAATTTCTATCAAGTGCCATACTTTAACATTTGTTCGAGGATGCGCTTAGGTTCTTTCCCACCAATTTCAAACGGCTCATTGATCAACTTTTGGGAAATGTTTTTTGAACATCAATGAACTCCCGATTGATTTAAACGATTGTTTTAGTCCAGACCAGTCGAGACAAAGTAATTGTAAGGCACAGATTCAACAGGTGTAATCGAAGTTGTTTGAGCTGGAATTCAATCGATGTGTTATCCTCTTAACACGGAGCTGAACGAATCGCGCTGTTCATTTGCATCGAAAAAATATTGAAAAGTTTACGGAAAAAGGTTTCCCCACTGATAAAGTCCGAAAGAAAGTTCTTATCACGAAGTGGCCGTCAAATGTGAACTGACAATTCTACAATCATCAAAAACGTCTCGTCGTCCAAAAATTGGGTGGAAAAAAAAAAACAAAAAGAAACAATGGTTCCAAGAATTGATAAAAAACAATTCGTGCTCATTCGTTGAAATCGGAACACGAAACGAGAGGGAATATATGTTCTGACCGTTTCGATTTCTCCGTTACTCACTCGAAAGGACAAAATTTCTGCTAACATTGAGAACGGTAGCATAAATTTTAAGGTCACGCCAAATTTTTCACGACTATTTACCCTCTCAAAATAAACACAACCAGTTTTGGGCGATGAAATCGCGGATGATTATGCTTAGGAACCGTGGTCGTAGTGAATGGCTGACTGGTTGGATGGTTGGGTGGTTCAGTTGGTTCGGTTTGTTAGGTGGGTGGGTGGGTGTGTCTCGTGTTAATTTTAGCCACGTGACAAGCTGCCGCCGTTGCTTCGTCGGTTTATAATGCTGCCTCACTGCCGTCACCGACTATGCAGTACTCTCTTGTTCACTCTCTTTCTCTCTCTATCTTTCGCCTACCTATTCCTTAGCCTACACTGAGAAAAATTTCATTTGTTACAGTAACTAGAAAAAATCCGACCATTAATTCCTGAAAAAAATTTCAACTGATCAATATTGCCGATCGTAATTTCTAAAAATTTATGTGCCGATTAATAAATTGTGAAAACCTATCCATGGAAGGCTTTCTCTTGTTATCCCTGAATTATTTCGACCAATTTACGACACTTTTTCTCTTCGTGGTCTTGGGCTATTCGTTTCAGCCCTTTCGATTGATCTCTCATCCTTCATTCCCTGTCCGCTTTTCCCTCCCGTCGTACTAAATAACGCCACTAGCGCTTCCTCGCTTTTTCCCTCTTCTCTTTCTTTTTCCTCCTCTTTCCCTCTATTTTGGGCGAATCCCCTCCACCCCCTTCATCTCCCTCCGCCAACCACGAGGGATATTATCGGCAACAATGATCCCATCTGTCCGAGCGATAATTTACGAATTTCGAAAGCTGGTGTAGCGTTACGCGTACCTACTATATATATTGTATATGTATATATATATATATATATACACAACTTGCTATACATACCTGTACTTATGTACGATATTGTACGCATGCGTCGACGAGGGCGGCTGTAGAGGCTGCACGCGCGTGAATTGACGCTGACCTCGATATATACATGGTGTATGTGTGCGAGTGTGTGTCTACCCATAATATACTATAAACCCATGCATACATAATCCCCGCGCGTTTAAAAAGTTTGCAAATCGAATATACATGTATTTATACACTGTGAAAAAATTTCACTTGTCATAGGAACTAGAAAAATTCATTAAAACAGGTATCGTGAAAAAAACTGTTTGAATATTGTTGGAATTATGAAAAACGAGGTACGCGTAACCATTTTGCGCTATCGTCGATCCTTTTTTGGTAATTGCAACGCAAAATCAGTTTGTGAGGTTTACTCTACTTTTTTAGTTAAATAAGGCTTTGACGTCAATTTATCGTTGCACAAGCATTAAATTTTCGCAACAGTTGCAAGAAAACATAGCAACAGTGATCGCATTGAGAGAGAATAGTAACGGATACTAGACTTTCCGGTAACAGCTAGAAAATTAATTTTCATTTTGGACCTAGAACTATATTTTTTGATTGTGGTAAAAAATGAAAATAGTTAAGGACTGAGAGGTAACCGGAACTACAAATATTACTCTCAGTGTATGTATGGTAATAAGTGATTGTATCTGTGAGTTGATAATTTTTTCCTTTAGTTGAAAAGTATACATAATCATACTAATCACCATGCGATGATTTTTTTCGATAAGAGAGTTGAATGTATGGGAACGAATGGCACGTAGTATGTCCGTGTGCATAACGTTGTATAATCGTATTATCTTAAATCATTCGCTTGAGGCTAACAGGATATTCTTTTTTTTTGTGATTTCAGGAGAACAACAAAGGCTCAGTGGTTCTGTGAGTTTTTTTTTTTTTTTTTTTAATATACCGCGCTACCCGATGACGATGGCGATGATACAGAAAATGGTGCAGTAAAACGACGATAACGATAAAAGAAAAAATAATAAATAACAACGACGACGGTGAAAACGACGGAGGGAAAAAACGAAAAAAGTAATAAATGATCAATGATGATGTATGAATTCAGTGGCTGATCTTTGATTATTTTGCGGGAGGGAAATAATAAAAACATAATTATAATAATCAACGTCGGATAAAATTGCATTACATTAAAAGAAAAAAATATTTCCATTTTCTACTCGAATAACGTGAAATCAACGATATATTATTATAATGAGAAAGTAGAGGAAATTTAAACGATATCAAGAATCTTTGAAACTAACCCAATCTGAAATCGCAATCACGTAGAATAGTTATACGACGTACTTTGTTTCGCGAAATTGCTAGTTTATTGTATATTTGAAAATAGTCGGGCTAATTTTTGTATACTTATTCTTTTCTTTTTAATAACTCTCAAGCAAAAAATGATTCATCAATTTCCGAAAGGAAATCAAGCGATAACGCATTTCGTCGTAGATTCAGAATGACAAAGAAAATCAATAATAATAGTGGTCATTATAGCGATGATTGCAATAGTCAGCTAATTCTTATCAGCCGATGACTTTGCCGTCGGCGTTATCAAACGTCCAATAAGTTTCAGTGGTAGATCTGCAAATGAAAGCAACAACAGTAAAAACCAATTTGATTGTACCTATAATTGGATGATTGATCGATCCATTCATCGTTTCGTTCGATAATTTGTATTCGGGACTTGGGAAATGATATTGCAAACAATATCAAAATCAAATTACTTTCCCTTTTAATCACGACGTATAAAAAATATTCCATAAAATCGAATAACAGTATAATACATAATACGACGATGATAAATTTCTGCAAAAGTGTTTGTGTTTAATATCGAAAGTGCTGTTTAAATCAATAAATAAAAAAAAAAACAAGAAAATTGCTTTTTATTTTTCAGTGTATTTGTGCATAATATATATTTATGTATATATCGTACACAAATACGCGCAATAATAATAATAGTGATATCAGTAATTATATATAGTAGCGATAATATCGATAATACTAATTTGTTTTTGTTTTTTTTTTTTTTTTTTTTTACAATTTGTTTCTCTCCATTTCTCCAAGTTTAGTGAGACGTGAAAGAAGAAATATACACACATAGAAGAAAGGCAGAGAGAAAGAGCGAAAAGGAGAAAGTGAGCGAGGAAGAGAGATAGAAAGAAAGAGACAGAGAGAGAGAGAGAGAGAGGGGGGAGAGGAGAGAGAGAAAGAGAGAGAAAGTATAGTTTAAAAAAAGTTGATAACAGAGATAGAAAGTAGCGACGAAAAAGGAGTTAAAACGAAAAAGAAAATACAACTAAATACGCATGAACACATGAAAAAATTTGTGCTTTTTGTTCCGCGATTAAATTAATATATCGAATAGAAGTTGAAGTTTGGTGATAAAGCAGTAAAAAGAAAAACAAAAAAAAACAAAAAAAAAAAAAGAAAACAAAAACCTTAACAAACAAAAACTATATAAAGAACGAGATATAAATAAAGAAATGGCGATGGTAAACATGAATAACCTATTGAACGGAAAAGATTCGAGGTGGCTACAGTTGGAAGTGTGCCGAGAGTTTCAACGTAACAAATGTACGAGGCCTGACACGGAGTGTAAATTTGCACATCCACCAGCCAACGTTGAGGTACAAAATGGACGAGTCACCGCTTGCTACGACAGTATCAAGGTGAGCAATCAAATTTGTATTATTGCGACAGTTTTTTTTTTTTTATATGTATCATTTTTTCGCCAAACGGCAGGGTACGCGAATCTCTAGGTAACATTTTTCGTTCTCCTTATAAGACCGGCTCGGGGGATTACTATGACAAAAAAAAGTTGGACCAACTTAAATCTACTCTATTTGATGATTCGGTGAGTCAATTGATGGGAAAAGTTTTCTTTCGTGGAAGAAGCGGTCTTATAACGAGCGGATTTATATCGAACGGTTTTATAACGAGAGAGAAGAATTTTAATACACACGCAGCGGATCGAGTAGGAAGAGTCTCGGTTCCTTCCCTCTGTCCAGTCGAAACCTGGTCGTTCCTATCTACCCACACACACATAACTATCCACCCACACTCTTTTAGCCAGCGATATATTTACCTATACACTTTTACTCTCAATTGTGAAACTTATGTACACGTGGGTCTCTCTATGTACCCATCTACATCGGCCCCAGCACTCCCAGCACCAACGGCGGTGGCGGATGATATCTTTCGCGTTGTAATTGCGTCGCATGAACGAGGTCGTTGGTCGTTGGTAATATTGTTAATCGCCGGTGATAAATTTTACCGTATGTTATACATATACATATATGTATGTATGTGTGTATATATATATATATATATACTGCATCTGTACGTGGGAGGTTTTTTTTTGTTTCCCCCTTTTTGTTTGTGACTGTATTTAATACACGCGGAGAACGGCTTTTCGGAGTGCATATATTTATATATAACTAATATTATATATATGTTAACCTTTTCAAACATAGGCTAGGCACCGTGTATATACGTTATACATTATACATACATGCGCTGGAAGTTTACTTGTCTCTAGGCTTATGTAAGCGAGGAAGGAATGTAAATATATATATATATATATACTATATACTATATACATTGGGAGTCAGAGGTCTGTAATTTGAGAATAATTACTCAGAATCAATTTACCTGTTTTAACACCCTGTGACCTTGCGCCGTGTCGATATTTTCCGACCGTTCTTTTTTTTTTTTTTTTCTGTACTTTCATTTCTTCTCAGTAAGACCATTAAATAAATAATCACTTAGTTTTAGTACTCTTGAATAATTCCGCTACTCAGGTATTTCCTACAATATTCATTAGTTGGTTTGACTACTATTTTTTAAACCTATTACAATTCATTATAGTCTTTAGTTTTCGTTGTTGGGTAATTTAACTACTTTGGTTTGAAATAATAATAATCAATGGCGTAATTTACAAGACTTTTTTAAGACGTAGAATTCGGCTGGATAGCGATTTGTTGCAATTTTCTTGAGCGTGTTTTTCATTGATTTTCCAATTCGTCGTAGAAGAATTAATGTCTTTTGTTTAGTTCGGTTAGGTTAATCTTTGGAAACAGGTTGCCTTATTTTTATGCCACTAAATTTTGAATCTCGCTACAATGTGCGCCGATATTTTTTCCATTCGCTTGCTGCTGGAGGTGGTTGAAATTTTACAACGACGTTTCGAAATTGCTACGTGAGTGTCGAATGCCCGTCTGTTTTACCAACAGTCGATATTATCTAATTGACCTCCGTAATCCGAGTTGTACAAATTCCGACATCGCACGTATTATGTCGTACACAATATGCTTGTGTTGTTACGATACTATAATCTTTATGCGGTAAATGAACGGGGGTAATTAGTTGTCGTTGCCAGCCTATTATATCCGTACGTATCTACCAGGATACGTATCTAGATACGAAGATTACCCCGCCTTAACTCGCCTCAACTTACCCTAATTAACGAAGCTTGCTGGAATTAAAACTACGCGTGCGTGTGTATTCGGCGCTGGGGGGTAAATAAACGAAAGTCAACCGCTGCCTGCTACTTATTACCGCCATTATCGTCGTCATTATCATTATTATATATAACGTATGCACGGGGTCCTGGGAACGGAATCGAATCGATTGTTGAACATCAACACCGAGACGGAAACCGGAAATCTGCGGCAAATAATCATTTTGAAATTGGTAACGTTATCGTAACATTTGATGGTGGGGAAAAATTTGTAATAAAACAAAACACGCTCATATTTCAAAATCTTATTCCTAGTTCCTTCAAAGTCGTCGTAAAATTTAAAAAAAAAAAAATAGCGATTTCTTTCCCAATGTTTTGTGTTACGATCGCGTTACTTCAACCTCGTGCACAAATAAGCTTCCGATGCTTGTAGAACCAAACCTTCCGAACCGAACCCTTGCCTTCTTCCCTTTTATCCTTTTACACCAGCCTGCCTACCTGAATGATTGACTGATTGACCGGACAAACGAATGACTTACTAAACCCAATTGCCGTGCGCTCTAACAAGCCTTGAGCGTAACCCGATATCGAACCCTCGAAAAAAGTCATTCACTGTTTTGATTGCAAACTCAACTATGCTTGGCTTATTGAATCATTTCCGGAATCAATTCTTCCTGAAATTGTATCATCATTAGCTCGTTCGTATAATTATGAGAGGTTATTTTTAACCTTGATACTAAATTCTTCCATCAATATGGCTATTGTTCCGCAGCATTGAGCTGATACTAGATTGGCGCAAAATCTGGGCACCGCTCTATCCGATGAGTTTGAAACAATGTGCAACATTGCGTTTTAGAACACAACACTGGGCAAACGATTTGCTGCATTGTGTTTTTCTCCCATTTTTCGAAGCAAGTGCATTCCGCAATTTCTCTTTCAATGTAATAACCTGCAAACATAAATGTGAAACCAAGGCTGAAACAGAAAGAATTAAAAGCAAGGTTGTGCAACGTTGATTAAGAGTGAGAGAATATTTCCCGTCAGAAAATCGAAGGTATATCAATATTGCTCGTTAGCGATGGAAGTAATTCCGCTATTTTACACTGAGAGAAATTTTTTGTTCAGGTCACTCCTCAATCCTTGACTATTTTCATTTTTTACCACAATCAAAAAATATAGTTCTATGTAGAAAATGAAAATAAATTTTGTAGCTGTTACCAGAAAGTCTAGTATCCGTTACTATTCTTTCTCATTACGATCACTGTTACTATATTTTCTTGTATAACTGTTGCGAAAATTTAATGCTTGTGCAAGAATAAATTGACGTTGAAGCCTTGTTTAGCTAAAAAAGTAGAGTAAACCTCACAAACTGATTTTGCGTTGCAATAACCAAAAAAGGATCGGCAATAGCGCAAAATGATTACGCGTACCTCGTTTTTCGTAATTCCAACAATATTCAAACAGTTTTTTTAACGATACCTGTTTTACTGAATTTTTCTAGTCACTGTAACAAATGAAATTTTTCTCAGTGTAAGAATGTCCTCCAAGTTTTGGACACACGCGTAGAAGCAATAAACGATGATGGGAGGCACGAACCCCCGAGAAACTAGAGAAGCTGCATCGTCCGTAGCAGGTGTATTAGGCGTTTGGATTGGTTTAGTGTGGGTATTAGCTGTGAAAATAATCCCTCAGTTTCGGAAAATAGACTCGGTCTGAGCACTCTTTCGCCTCTCCTCGGCCCTCTTATCACTTCGCTTTGACTCCATCGGACGATGGTACATGTGTTACGTCTTTCCGCTCGTCTTGTAAATCTTTCCATGATTCGTTACGGAAAGAAAATCATCCCGCTGCTGATAGCTCGGTGCTAACAGGCTCCTTTTCACTCCTTCAACGTTTGGATCTATTCTCAAACTCCTCCGTGTAATACGAGAATGAGAGGCAAATTAATGGCGCATAACTCTGTCTATCTTCACCGTTGGGCCGCCTCTATCCTTTTGCTTCTTCTCCTCGATGCTCGATGGTGATTAGCACAATGCTGCAGCGTTGCTAGCCATTCCCGCAGACCCGTTTGATCTTTTCAAACAAAATGTGTCGAACCGTGCGTTCTTCTTTTCTTCTTCATCGAGAGAAAAATAAAATAATTTTTCATAGTATTTAAGCTGAGAAAAAACGCATCGTAATCGCAACAGCTCTCAGAGAACATATCTTGGAATTTGAAGGAAAAGAACAAAGTTGTTTGCGTTTTCTTGTGTGCTTATTCAAAAACCGCTCTCAAATTGTCGGTATACAAAATATGCCAGCGTATAATGGCAGGCGAAATACCGGAAGCTATTTGTGCCGCTTTGCACATGTATACACAAGACAATTTGATCGATCCTCGTTTCAGCGACAAGGATTATATTATGTGGGTTAGGCTTGCGTTCCTCGCATATTCTAGTTTTAGGTTCCTTCAAGAGGGAGATGCGATGCCATTGACAGGTGACATAACTTGCCTTCCTTCCCTTTCCTCCTTCAAACGACGTGTCAGCCGCGGCTCGGGTGGCGCCAGGTATAAAATTCGTGGGGATGAAAAAAGAGAGAGAGAGAGAGAGAGCGAGAATACTCGACGAAATATAACATCCAAATGCGAGGGAGCGAAATAAAAAACTACACGTAGAAAGAGAGGAGATACCCCAAGCGAGGGGGTGGAAAAAGGTCGAAGAGTTAGTCTCGATTATCGGTAGAAATTTCTTAACGTTGAGTCGGTCTCCGTATTCTCGGCCATAAAGTGAACACCCATAAAATTTGAAAAACAACCCCATCCCATCAAACACTTGGATATAAAAAGCAGAAGACAATATTAAAATGAATCTATGAGTCATACAGTTTTGTGTAACGATTCTTTTCCCTTTCGTCAGCCATTGTTTTTTTTTTCTTCCTTCTTTTCTAGCCTCAGGTTTATCTTTCATTACCCCATTTTTCGACTGTTATTTATAACTGTTATTACTTTGTTTTTGTACCTGTTTTAATTTTTTTTTTTATCTAATTTACACATTAATTACTTTATAGCTTGCTTTTCGTATAACGCGTCCCACTTTTTAGTTATTTTGTATTCCAGTTCGTATTCAGTCGATTCTGTTACTTCTTGTCGATAGATATTTTTTTTTTTTTTTTTGTGTATCTGCAGCTTACCGAATGTTTGTTTTCAGTATCATTCCGTTACGTTGCCCTTTGAATTTTTTGTCAAGCCCGTTCTCTGGCATATCTACTCTTCTCTCTTCTCCTCTCGTCTTGTTTTTCATTTGAAAGAAGAAGACGATGAGAGGAAAATGTGGAGGCGGTAGGCTGCTGCAGGTTCGGTGAGTCGGGGATGAACCGAGGGAGAAGAAGAGGGTGGCTCGGATTCTTGTAAGGGCTTTAGGGTTGCCCGCGTCCGCCATTCTTCGCGGCGGGGGGACTGGGGGGGAAGTGTGAACGAATAATCGATATAGAGGAAAGAGAGAGAGAGAGAGGGAGAGAGAGAAAAGCGTGCAAGTGCGACTCGACCTGAGCCTTCACCGAGTCAAACCGTCAGGCGCTTCCCCCCCTACACCTACGTCATGTATAAGATATTCCACGCCAATTCCATCAGACCCGAACTCGCATCTTCTTCGATTTTTCTCACCATATTTTGTCGCATATTCTCACACACGAAAGAAACAGCCTTTAATAGTTTTGGATTTTTTTGATGGTGAGTCAACGAGTTGTGATTTTTCGAAAAATTTCAAGCTTAGTAAAAACTCTGCGATTCTCAGGCGTTCGAAAGTCAAGACATAAATTTCGATAAAATTACTTACGGTGAAATTACTCCCAGTGCTCAGTCGTAGTACCAAATCATCAGTCGGAATTTCTTCTTCTTTGCATAGCGCCTTATTTATGTAAATGGACGCTGTTTATACGAAGGTGCAAAAAATAAGAAGGGTGGGTAAAAAAATATCCTCTTTTTTACTTGTGCAGATCGCGGGATGCAGCTACCTTATATCCACCTGCTTGTGTATAAGGTGGAATGGGGTGATTTTAATGGTCAAAGAAAATTGTCTGTGCGCGGTGCGCGATATTGAAACGATCGGGAACGAAACCCCGAGGGAAGCAAGAGGCTTCGCTAATCCCTCCCTTCTTCATCGTATAGTATGTTTTTCCACCTTTCCGTTCTCTCTTTCTCTCCCGTTATTTCCGAAAGTACAAAAGAAGAAAGAATTATTATCGGTCCTCGGTGCCTCGGTTCTCTTCTATACACACGTAATTAAATTTATCGGATAATTGCTTTGTTTAATAATTTTCTTATATATCCTCCAAAGTTTCAATCATCCAATAAATCGATTAGCTCGATCAAAACACGTATAGATGCATGAGTGAAAATTTTTTTTATCTTTGCTACGAATCTTTACCGCAACGGCGTTTCCTTACGCAATAACACGAAGTCGGCGCTGCAGCTTTCGTTAACCACGAGACGAGACGATACGAGATGAGATTAGACGAGGAGAGGAGTTCCGATCCTATTATTGCGGCGAGTAACTCACAATAGCGATCATCAGCTATAAATGGCAATAAAAAACAATGAAACTGACTGCAGGCTAAACGGCTAATTGTGATATACTGCCTTTTTGAGTCTCAGGAACCATTGTTATCATTTTTGTCATTATTACCATTATAATCATTATCGCACCATTTCGTCTATCGCGCGCTCAGCTCAACACAAGAATAATGGTAATGGTTTAACTAATAATCGATATTATACTCGAAAGTAAGGCTGCGTTTATTAATATACTTACATGCTTATACACACAAAGGCGTGATGGACATTTTTTGTCGTTCCTTCATATATACGCGTAAGCGGAGTCACTGCGACTGGTAAATAATATGTAATCCGAATGACGATCACGCTTCAAATAATTACGACTGGTTAGTACGACAATTCGCATTCTCACGTCGGACTTTTAACACTTGGTATAAAATGATATAACGTGTATAGATAGATACACACGTCATGCGGGCAGCGAGCGTTCTTCCTCGTGTATCAAGATTCGCGTTACCTGATTTTCGTATGCAAACGACCCGTATATCATTCCCCCCGAAGCCACCAGACATTCGTCTCTAACGAAGTTCGGAAAAAAAAAGAAAAAAAAAAAAAACAGGGACACCAATTTCCTCGTATCGTGAATAAAATCAAGCAGAGTTGAAAAAATAATCAAGAAAAAAAAAAAAAAAATTTAATCAAACTAACCAGTCGTAAGAGGAAGTGCTAAGAAGAAAGGCAAGCGTTATACGCTGGTACGTCGGTGACGTCATCGTTCAAGTTTACACTGTACATAATTAATCTCGTATATATATAAAGGAATGCCCGCGGATGTTACCGCAGCCGCAGCAGTAACGCGACGGGATGATATCGAATTATACGCGGTATGGTTTCCAGTATCGTGCAAGGTATCATCATCATCACCATCATCGTTACTGTACTGATGATACGAGTATGTGTGGATATAAGTATGCTGGTTAGGTTAGGTTACGTTAACGCGGCGCAAGAGCATTACTATATTTAGAATTTCGTCTGCATTTAGCCGTGGAGTAGAAATCTGTGGCGGTGATCGCATAGTCGTGGGCTCGGCGATCCTTCCTTATTGGTATCTCCGTTGACTAAAGATGTTTTTTTAATTTTCATTGCTGCTCGGATATTTACGGATATTGCAAAAAACATTAATCGCATACTTAAGGAATATTGCAGTAATAATCGAGGTACCATAAATCGAAAAAAAATCTCAACCTCCTAGATCTGGCAGAACAAATTACGCGAACGGTACACAGTGAAATTGGAAATACAACCGTTCGACCTTGAGCTACGTCATACGTCTCTGTTCAATCGGAGAGCCCTGACCGTGGCGCCCTCGCGTGAAATGTTTATGCGAAACATTCTTTGCTACTGAAACGCGTGGCGACGCATTCTTCGCGCCTCTTAATTAAACCGCGGCTTATGATAAAGGGTGGTAATTTTAAAGGATTCGGAGATACTGAAAACAATAAAAGTATGTTGCGAGACGGAATTTTTCTCTGAATATAAAGTGGGAAATCTTATCCGGTTATAATGAAAGCGTCTGGTGTAATGACATAAAAAAATAATTGCTTTCTTGAATTCGTGGAAAGTTCGTCTCGTTCGAATCAGACTTTCAACGTTCACAAGACGCAGATCACAACAACAACAACAACAACAACGGTCAACAACAAACGAGAAAACTCTGCTAGCTATTTATAAATAAGGGAGATTCGAGGAAGTCGTTGGACAATAGAAACTTCCGTCTCTCCGCTCGCCACGCTTCGTTCCCATCTTCTCCCATTCTCATCCCTCTTCCTTCTCGCTCTCTTTGCGCGCGTCGCTCGAAGTGGACCGGACTTAATTACTATAGACGACGAGTAAGAGGACGAAGAGGGAGAGGAGGACACGACTGGAAATTGGGGAGGGATACGCTCCTGATGGCGATGCTGTGTTGCTCTCCTTTGTTCCTTCATACCCTTCGGGAATAAGGCGTACCTATTTATCGAAAAAAACGAGCTGGTGAACGAGCGTTTGGTCAAAGTTCAGGAAAAACTGGTCGAAATCGAGGAACAATTACTCCTGAAATTCTGTCTCCTTGTCAGTGCGGCATTCCGATTGATTCTGAATCGTTTCCTCTTGTCTCACAGAAATTGGAGTCAAAGTCGTTCGAAACCCACTGAGACATTAGCCAAACAAATTCCAAATCTGCTGAAAATTTCGATTAAATCTGTATGAAAGACGTAAATAGATGAGAAAAAGAAACCAATTCGTTCGAGTTCTTCCGCAAAACAAGGACCTTAATTTTCCTGGTTCGGAATTTCTTGTGATATACAGCCTGCGCTCCTCTTATTTACGGATTTCTGTCTCCTTGGCTTTCGGAACGTCAAAATTCATTTATTCATTCTATTCCTTCGATTGTTCGCCGTCTGACCTCCACTTCGGATTCTGGCCCTCCAACCTCCCGTCAGCTTGGAGATCTTCTCTCATCTCTCATGAGACGTAGTAATGATATTCCCGGGAATTCCAGGAGGAATTTTCATTATCATGGACCCAGAGAACAAACCCCCTCTCTCTCTCTCTCTCTCTCTCTCTCTCTCTCTCTCTTTCTCTTTCTCTTTCTCTTTCTCTTTCTCTTTCATCGTCTCGACGCCGTCGCCTCGACGTCGACATTGTCGTCTTAAACGCGAGCTGTTCTTACAAAACGCCCCCGCGGTTAACGCGTTTCATTATAATCTTCCTCATTGTTCCCCATATACTAATGCTGTTGTCCGATCCTGTTGCAGCCACGACGATGTTATAAATACCCGAATTAGTCGACGTAAAAGCCGGAAGCTATAAACGGGAGGATCACCAATTTTGAGTGTCACTCCACCCCCCTGCACCCACCTCCCCCCCTCGCCGCCCATTTTCTGTTTAAATTCAGGCCGGAGATGGCGAAGACATCCATCATCGGGTTCTACCGTTCGCGTATCGTAAAATTTCAAATACATCAAGTATTTTAAAACAATGGCACTAGAAGAAGTGGCTGAGAAAATTTAATTGGTTCTAATTTAGGGTAAATGCACCATTTGTGATCACTCACGTTAATTCGCCTTTTCATCTCTTCAATCATTCGATTCATGCCGGAAAACCGACTCTTAACTAAGTCATAGCCAAAAGTTTTTTATACTTGGTACACATTGTATTGTTTTTAAAAGTAGTCTTTACGAGATTAAACCACCTCTTTGCCATTTGTGGCCATAACCTCAACTTACGCGTAATGAATATGCCCGAAACGGGATGAAACGATGGCCACAACTGGTATAACTAAGGTGAGTGGAACCGGTACTACTACTCTACATAAAACAAACGAGATTTCGATAAACGAAGGTGAGGATGATGGTGATAGAGCAATTAGCGCGGCGGACAGTTCCAGCGATAGTTTCTATAGTTGAGTAGCGTTAGTCCATTAACGAAGAAACAGGAAAAGAGCGGAGGAAAGAAAAAAGCGAAAAAGGCGAGAGGAAAATAAGAAATTAACAATTCCTTTGAACGATTAGAGCAAGCTAGTGTGATCAGGGAATGGCAATGATCGTCTTTGGCTGGTTTCAGGTTCGCTAAAGTTTCTTTCATCACGCATTTTGCACTTGCCTCATTGACGCCTGCGGCGGCTCCTTAAGCCCGTTTCTCTTTACAACCAATGTGTATATACATTTATCTTCTTTTTTTTTTTAATTTCATTTTTCCTTATTCAGGTATCCACACGTGTATTAGTTTGCGCTCGTTTCTACAGGGTGTCGATACTGACACTATATTTGATAGGACGAGTCTTTTCGTTACTTTTCTCATCCAATTCCTACCGAGATATAATAAAATTGATCAAGTAACGTAAAAGGTGTCATCGTTATTAGGTGCCACTCTGTTTTTTGTGGTATCATATCATGAAAAAAAACTTCACAGAGTTGATTTATTGATAAAACCAATCTTTGGTGGGTTTCAAAGACATGTTACAAGAATCGCGAATATAGGTTGGTCCTCTTCATGGTATTATCTCGCCGATCATTGACTTTGTCAGAATAGCGGCCAGGAAAACTGTGCGGCCTTAAACGAAGCGTGTATTTTTTGCGTTGACCGTAGTTCCCATGCTGAGAGGACACTTGTCCAGATATGGTTATTTTAAGGAACCGATCACTTGCACGTTCTTCGCCAAAACTGTTCATGAATAAAATATGATACAAAGTAGTGCTCGTTTCGTTGCGTCGTTACCGATCACCGTGTACGGAAGACGCATTTACAGTAGACGATGGTGGTGGTGGCCTACCTCAGTCTGTCGGCTCACACACGGTTTCACCAACTGTCGTGTATAGCACAAGCTCAGGTACAATGAGGACGAGGAACGAGTGTGGGTGCGTTCGCGGCGAGGAGATGGAAGAGAGAGAGTCGAATCGAGTTTGAGTCTCCTCTCGACTCGTCTCTACTCGTTGAGGAGTGGAGAGACGATGACGTGGACTCGGGCGACAAACCGGTCCTCCTCTCCTCCCGTCTGGCCTTCGATGATGATGCGAACGCGGTGCAGCCGCACCGGGGAGCGTGAGCAGTACGAGGGCCGGTAGCCAGCTCTGGCTATGGTGGCAGCGACGATATTTTCCCGCGTTGCATCTGGAGTAGCCGAACAAGTAGTCCCAGTCGTAGGCGTAGCTGGTAATCGATAATTTAAGCAGTTCTCCACTTCACTCCACTCGGAGTAGAAGAAAATTGACCATTATTTATCCATACCCGGTCACCGGATGCTGATGATGCTTGCATCGTTCGCTTTGCTCTCCGACTGTCCTCCAGCTCCAGCATCGTGCATCGTAATTAACCGACTGACAATTACCCTAACATGGTCACTCGGTGGTTTTTCATATTTTTCACAATTCCATGCTATCTCCAGATGGAATCACTGACCAGGATTAGCTGAATTAGATGGTCTCGAGTCATGGAAACGAGGAAAAGGATTGTTAATGATGAGGAACTTGGTGGAAGCGTTTAACTTTCCATTGCCGAGAGTGGAGAAATAGTACCAATCGTCCCGACATGGTTACTTGATAACTTTTACTATCTCATAACGTTCCTTGCTGTTTTGAGAAAGGACGACTGATCAGGATCAGTCGAAGCAAATGGTCTCAGGTTATAGAAACGTGGAAAAGGATTGTTGATGATGAACTTGATGGAACCGATCTATTATCCAGTATAGAACCAGCATGAAATAATCTTAAACATATTCTCCATTCTTCAATGAGATTCCTACGAAGTGCGAACCTTACTTTTTTGCTCCCGCGCAGATGGTCGAAATATCGTATCAAAGTGCCAAGCCCACATGCGGTTCCTACCATACGATAATGGTGACGGTGTAGGATTTCGTGAGTTTTCTCTCTTCTGTCCTAGGGTGTGAGTAGTAGACGCATAAGCGTGCACTGGTGCGTAGGTCGTGACGTAGGCTTGGATTCATTTGTACGCGTTAGGTAGAGGAGTGTACGTCTCGCGTGTGTGAAGCAAAGCGAGCCGAGCCGAGCCGAGATCGTTAAAGCGACCGATGTTAAACTTCCCACGCTTAGCTTCGCGACACGGCGATAACCACTAGAAACAACACGACCTAAACCTAACCTAACCCAACCCAACCCAACCCAGCTCTAAGCCGACCTAACTTGCCTAGAAACTGAACTAATACTCGTCGATTGTGAGTAACGATCGGACGGTGAAAACACGGGGAAATGGTCAGTATCGCGCTTTTGGCGTTACTCCACACGAGTTCTACGTATTTTTCAATCTCAGCTTTTCCTCTCATTTTGGCAACGTCAACGATTCTACAGCCAGGACTTTTCTTCTGAGTCTAATTGAAACGAGTCGTTATACTCGACGTTTTAATATACCGACCACCAAAGAAAAGAAAAAGTAATAAAGAAGAAAAAATAAGAAGCTTTGAACGATGAATTATACAGCCGTTATTATATTTTCTCTTTATTTCATCGTGATGCATAATAATACACAAGATGCCGAGAGAAGAGGGTGTGGATTCGGGTGTAAGTAAGGGAAAAGAGAGAGAGAGAGAGAGAGAGAGAGAGAGAGAGAGAGAGAGAGGTGAAACATGGCGTACACCAACTGAAAGTACGCAGGGTAGATACCTGAGAAGAGTTGGCGGAGGGCTTGGCGGAGATCGATTATTTTTAACGACCGTGCAGCTCGCAGAGTTTCAGTTCTCCTCGCGAGACGTGCATACATACCATCGCCAACTGGGGCTGCTACTCGTGTGTTGGTATGCCGATGAGAAAAGCGATACGAAGTGGGAGGGACAAAGTGAGAGAGCGAGAGAAAGAGAGAGAGAACGATGTGGTAGTAGATGGACGGATTCGCAAATCTCTCTCTCTGCCTCCGGAATTATTCTGGTGAAACGAGAGAGCCTCAAACCCAGCAGCAGCAGTTATGGAACATCGCAAACGTCGCTTCATTTGTCGGTTTGCTCATCCGCGGGCTGATGTTACCATGGTCTCTTCTCTTTCCCGGCACGAGTGTTAGGAGAGAATAACGGATAGAAAGAGTGAGAGAAGAGCAAGTTGCACCCCTGTTCTGGACCCGATGGTCCAGGGTGCTCCTCTCTCAATTTTTCTCTTCAAGCAGCCCTGATCGCCGCAGCGGGGAACAAAGGAGACGATTCTTTCGGAAGACAAACTTTGATGATGGTACGAGGTTTTATTATTCCTCTCTTCGCCCTTCTCCCTTCTTTTTTATATTCTGAATTTTCATTTAGGGGCCTCTTTCTTCTTATTTCATTTAGGGAAGTAATCATTCGTCGGTCGGCGAACCAGGTCTAAGTGCTTTGCATTCTTACTTCCGGGGGTTGAGCCGCCAGTCGGTCCAACCACGGCTTTCCGGCGGCTTCGCCTCGTCATTGTTGTCACTTTATCCCCTGAGCCGGACGCCCAGAGTCCAACTTCCGAGTCAAAATGAATCCTTCTGTGATCCCCAGAAAAATTTTGATGAAAAGTTTACAGTGTCATAACCGAAAGGGATGTGGAGAGCTGCTGCTAGGTTCGGTTCGGTTGGCAGGATTGTTGATATCATCGCGCCCAAGTACCTGGAAAGTGGAGGAGTGCCTGCTCTGTATTGTTATACGTATGCCTACCGTATAACCGTACTTTAAACTCGGGCAATATACACGTAGATATATAGGTGTGTATATATATATATATATATATATATCTGCACGCCCACCGACCGACCCCACGCGTTTTCCAACCTTCTTACCAACAAACACGAATATTTTCCGCGCTATATGATTTCCACCCCCTGCAGCACCGGCATCAATCCGCCAAGCGGGCCGGCTTGTATAAGCTGTACGGATAAAAATATGCAAAAGTAAGTGGTTTTCCGTTTTACCAGAGGAAGCAAACAAGCCCGGGGCAGTTCGAAGCTGTTCTAATAGAAAGAGAGGAGCTCTTCCGGTTCCTCTCTCTTTTTCATTCCATTCGAATTTGCTTTTCAACTCGTTATCCCCGATTTTTGGCATCAGAGAAGAAAAAAAAACAACTTGTCCCAGAAGCTGGACTTGAAATTTGTTCCGAAAGTGGTACCGGCAAACAATTACCTTATCACCGTTGTATTTAGTTGAGCGAGCTGGTCTCCAGATTGTTGAGGACGAAGGTTTTGCGTTTGTCGAATTTTTAAACAGTTCACGACCAGTACCCGCTTTCGAGGAGGGAGAGAAAGAAAGAAAGAAAGGAAGAGAGAGGCACTGGTGCATCGGCTCTCAGTCGGGAGTTGTTAATGGAAACCCATTGTTCTCTAATCAAATCACTCGTTCATCCCCTTACTGGTCCCGCCTCACTCTCTCTCTCTCTCTTCCTCTCTCCAGAAATGAGAGCGGCATCAGTAGGAGAAGAGAGAAAATCTCTCCTGTAAAGAGAAGCAGATTCCGCCAAAGGATAACCTCCTACGCGCTTGAACAATCCTTCCTTCCTTCTAGAAATTTGTATGCAGAACTGCGTGCCCTCGGTGTAGGTACAGGGAAATAGAAAGGGAGGAAGGAGTGAGGCTCCCAAAGAGGCCATTGAGTACCGGAACAACGGAGTTGGGAAACTGTGTTGCGGAAAACAGAAGACGTAGTTTAGAAACATTGTTTCCGGCCCAATTCGAAAAAGGTAGGGAACGGTGAACGAGACTCGAATTTCGTCCATCGACACGAGGAAGAAGGCGAGAAATGTGCCAAACGCCGAAGCATCAACGGCAGCAAAATGCGACCACAATACGGGTTACACACGGTTGTTGTATTATTATTTAATTTTCTGCCAAACCTTGGCGTTATTAACACCGACGTTACTGTTCCCACCTCGACCCTGACACTATGATCGAAACCTAGTCAAGACAATGGCCGTCGAAAGATCCCCCCGAGTACTTGATGATGACTACGTACAATTCTGAGACTGGAACACTCGGAGCCCGATGGTGTAACCATGACGAAACTAATATGTGTGCAGTGGCGTGACTGAGAAATGGAAATGGAAATTGATATTGGGGCTGGGAGCGCCGTCAGCCGCACTGATTCAACATTCGGATGAGTAGAGACAGAGTACGCGAGTGGACGTAGGCAGCGGCAGAAGTATGACGCATCCGAATGAATGCGTAAATAATTCAGGTCTCAATTACGTAAATTGAGGGGTGAACCAGAGAGGACATCCCTACCAGCATTCACTGTTCCCCCGGTAGTCGGCACACCGTGATGGGAAATCCCTGTAACCTTCATGAATGCTCCTCTAATTTCTACCGTTGGCTGATTCCCGATCCGCCAAAATTCTTTACTCAAATCTTTCACCCTTTTTTTCTGCCTCCTTTTCCGGGTCAGAAGTGGGCAGATTACCCGGTGGCCTTGGTCGTTATATAATTGCCGGGAAACTGTAGCTGATGGGCGGGAATTGAGTGCGGCTAACCACCGTCACTGGGAGAGGGAGAAGTACGACGAGGTGTGTGTGCACAGTGCTGCACATCCGCCGTCGCTCGCAGAGAGGCGAGATAGTTGCTCGGATAACCGAGTACTGCCCGCCTCGTTCTGAAAAGATACACAGAGAGAGAGAGAGAGAGAGAGAGAGAGAGAGAGAGAGAGAGAGAGAAGGAAGGGGAGCCAGGAAGTTAACGCACAGAAAGGACGGAAGGGAGCGAGTGACGAGGGAGTTTCCTAGTCCGTGTCGATGTACACGCTCTTTCTCTTTCTCTGTCTCTTTTCTCTTCCTTCCTTTCTTTCGGGCGCGTGGATCTTTTCACGGTGCTTTTCAACCCGCACAAAGCACCCCCAGAGATGAGTAGATATCCCGTGGTAATTGCACGCCTTCGTCGTTTTGTACCATTCCATTCCGTTCCTACATGCCCTGGTTAGGCAGCCCTCTCTTTTTCTCTTCCCTTATATACCTACCGATCCTTAAGCTCGCTACTTCTTTTCAGCTAAAAATATAATTACCAAATATTCCTGCTGCCGGAAGGTTTTTACAACTCTGACAACACTTTCTTGACGATTCAAACCGGTTCGTGTCACGTGTCAGTGTGTTTCATTGAAAAGCTTGATTCACTTCATGGTCTTCTTGTTCGGTTTGTTCTTCGTTACGCTGTTATATGACCGCGGAGGGATAGATATGATGATAGTGATACGATAAGGAGAAAGTATTGGGCCAGAACAAGAGCAAGCTGCGTGGGTAGATAGCGCACGCTCTACCCGTTCGTCGTAATGGAGATTCGGTGAAAGATTCTCACCAAACATCGAGAGCGATATTACGCCGTCATCAGCACCACCGCACTTTGAAAAAGCAGCCTTTGGTTCACTGTTTACGCCGATACGATGATACGATATTCCTCATCCTGATTCGTAGACTTGCGCCGCATCCGGCCCAAATCAAACATCAAACCTAACGTCGAGCTTGATAGGAAAAAACATCACCTATCATAAATTCGGACATGCACTGTCACGCCGCATCAGGCAAGAAGAATATGAGAGAAAAGGGGTTAGGTGCGACTCGTGGCAGCTGATCAAACATAAATATCGCGCTAGTAAGCGGCGACGACGAAACTCAACGTGAAACAGCAGCAACAGCATTAGCTTTGCTGGTAGTTGTTAATGTATTTGTGTTGGCGAACCAAGTTACTCAGTCACTCAGTCAGCCAGTCACTCAGTCAGCCAGTCCTAACTGTATCTCTTATTCTTCTCGGTACGTGATCTTATTTTCTAGACTAGAACCATCACGCCTTCAACGCTCACCTGCTAAGCTAGCTTCTGCTCGAAAATAGCAGGGCCATTGCTATCGCTGGTAGAAAAAGCGGAGCATCGAGATACTCCGTCAATTTCATTTTGTTTTTTAGTTTTATCAATATATTTTTTGCTCTTTGGTGAATGCAGTTAACTACAGACGCATAGGATGTGAAAAATATGCGCACTAGATGCGTCCCTTATTAATTTTGTTACTCTACTTTTAGTTTTTTTCATCTATAGTCCTGGGCTTTGAGCGTGCGATAATAAAACGTCAATCCCAAACGTGGACAGAGGTTATCGGTGCCCCAGACTTTGGCATATCGTTTTTTCTTTTTTTTATTTGTTTCACTTGCCAATAATATCGATCACGCTTTACTGTATACTTATAACCGATAGACTGACTAATGTGTTTGTTTTATGTTTCTCTATTCCAGGTGAGTTATCCAGGTTATTTCAAGTGCTTACACACTACCGCCGATCGGTGAGTAATTTCCTTGCCGTTCTTTAACACGTTTATTCTCTGCATGGATGGCATATTACGTCTTATTCCCATTTTTCCACAATCAAAACAAACTCAACTTTTATCTCTGATGTCGAGTACGAAATAACGTAACGTGAGAATATTTAATTCCACGTTTGCGCATAAGGGTTAAAGGCGTTACCTATACGTATACCTACGCGTGGATGAAAAGAAAAGAAGAGGAATAAAGAAAAGAAGAGAGAGGGATAGAATATCGTCTGTAGTGCAGCCACGTAGCGCCGTTTGTCGATCGTACCGCAATAATTCCTTATTGCTCCTCCAACCCCTCGGCCCCGAAACCCAGCCTTAAAATCCCACCCGAGCAGTATTTTCTCTCTCTCTTCCCCTCTCTTTCTCTCTCCGTACCTCTCACTCTCTCACCACCCTCTGACCTTTCCCGAAAGCAAGGAGACCGCCATCGTAGGTATACCACTATCATCTTCATTTACAAATACCACCGAGAGATAAGACACGCGGTAAACGTTAACGCTCTGAATAGAAACCGCTTCTCGAGCTTTCCTCCCCATCCGACCAGCTAGCGATGGGATCTGCAACAGGAGTCTCGAAATCATTTCTCGAAGGAGTCGTAGATTCCTTTTTTACCTCTTGAAAAATGTATACGTGACAAGCGAGTACGAGTTTGACGGCACGTGATACATTTACAGCGCAGCTTACAGTCTTTACAACCGGTTGTCTGACGTTGCGAAGATGAAGAGGGTTAGTAAAAAAAATGTTTCTCCTCCACCGACAGAACTCTTTTCATCAGCGGCATTATCGTCATCAGAACGATCTATTCCCGTGATGATATAACTTAACTGGCGCAGTAGAGCTGAAATTGAGCAATGAATAAACAGTTTAAGTGATGAAGTAGATAGAATGATGGGCACTAAATGTGCGTTACATAAACTTTTCACAAATTTTCTCGTTGTATTTACAACCGTTTCTTTACACACCAATCATTTGATGCAATCGAGACTCTCCCCCAGGAGAATACCATCACGCGTATTCACATTAAATTTGTTCCACGGTACCGTTTCATGGTGTCGTCATTACTCGCCCGTTGAGAAAACTCGATACTGATCCTTGAAACTCGACTGACGAAAAGAAATCATACACTAGGTGAAAAAGCCTTTCATAAGCGAGCAAACTAGTACCTGAAGAGGAATTACACGAGTTCATGAAGAAGAAAATTCCTCTTCTCTTTTCTCCTCCGTTGGAGCATCACGTGCTTCTTATAACTCGCGGCGCGTTTATTTCGTAAGTAAGAAGTAAGCATTGTACAGAACGAGGGCGTCCCTACTCTCCCCTTCGTTAACTTCTTCAGCCACCAACCACCCCTTCACCCTCCCCGCTGACGCGGAGGTGAAGTAACGTCACTGGCGCAGTGTATGAAGCAGCACCGCGACCACTTTGGGCTACCCAAGAGCATGCTGTTGGAGAACTGGCCTCGTGTGACCACCTGGCAGTTTGTCGCGAGGTGTTTGTAGCCGTCTTACGCTCCACTCTACGCAGTGCAAACTTGACGAGGTGACGTCGGTGGCCGGGACTTGGTCAGGCGCACCCGAGCATACCAAGTCCGGGTGGTATTCTGGTCATGTACCTATTCCCCGTTCCCTTCCCCGCCCCTCGTCGACCACCGGCTTCGGGGCGCTGTGCGGTATTAATTGGCTTACGAGGCGACACTCATTAGCACTTTGTGAGCACCGAGCATCCCCGGGAACGCCCTGCAACCTCTTCTGGATACGGTGATGCTGGTGTTAGTCCTCTAAGTCTGCTGCACTCGTGGTGAATCGATATTGAGCACACCTTGTTCAGTTCTTCGACTCATGCTGATCCATTCATTTGTTATCCTTATTGTGAGGGAAAAACACGAGATAATGTTTTGTTCAGCATGCTCTTGAACAGTTACGGGCACTATCTATGTGGAAAGAATGGGCTATTCCAGTAACCTTGAGAAATAAATGAGCCAACGTACAGTACAGATCACTCGATGTAATACACGATTCGGGAGTTCTACTTTGGTAGTGTTTTTACAACGATTACGAGAGTCTGAAAGTCTTCGTTTAGCTTGGCGGGGAAGGCAACAACAACGGTAACAAGAACTAATTGCGCGATCCAAGTGATCCACTCGAGATTGTCTTAGATGCGGTAACGGCAGGCAGAGAAGGGCGGAAGGAACTCAACTCGGAGATAAGTTGGTGGGGGCCCCAATACTGTCCTCGTCCCGTAGTTCTCCATACCTTATTGCTACACTATGTATACTACACCGACGACCGACCTTGCGGACAATGGGGGTGTGTCTTTTCCCATTCCACCTACCTGCCGTAGACAATGTTGCCTCGATAAGGCATTGTTCCACCTACAGTCTCCGGCTATATAACCCGCTCCCGGCTATATTACTACTCTCTATACATCTGGATCTGCACGACTCTTATACATGCCTCATCTCTGTCTCTATCTTCTCTCCTACCCTCGATTCGGGCCAGCCTATGTGCTGCAGGGTTCGTCCGGATTTACATCACCGGCGTTAAAATACGATAGATATGATCGTCGTCATCATCATCATCGTCGTCGTCGTCGTCGTCGTCGTCGAAAAAATTCGACTTGTTTTCAATATCATGGTCCTGGCTCTTTTTCTCATTCTGACTCTTAGCCTTCTGGCTCGTTTCTTTATTCTTTGGTCTTCTCGAGTAGATATATCAATAGCTGAAGTAGCAGGCGATTGGGAGGAGGTTTTAAATATATGCAAATATCCACCATTCAACAAGGTCGAGGAGCTCAGACGATCCGACTAGAGAACAGCGATTAATAAGACGCGGTTCGGTGCTCTTTCCAGAAGTGTAGAGAAATCCTATCTCTGTGGAGAAGGATTTCTTACTTTTTTTTAGTTTTTTCCTTGTCTTCATCTTCCTCGATGGATATTCGCGGACATGTCTCTCTTTCGCGTATATCTATAAAACTCGCGATTGTTTGCCAGAGAAGGAAAGAGGAGAAAAGAGAGCAGCGCTGCAGCTCAACGGCTCCTCCTCTTCAAGTCTCGTTACTTTGGTCGTTCTTCTTTCAACGACTCTCAGACGCTCCCGCTCGCGGCTCTCTGCAAAGGTTTCCACCCTGCCTCTGCACGACTCACGGTGCGCTTATGATGGTAGGATATCGAAAAGGAGGAGCAACTAACCTCGAAGATTACTGCACTCGTCCTCTGCCCGCGGACCCTATTCATAATAGTCACGTTTTGATCGACGGTGACACGGTTCCCTGTCTTTCTCAGGCTGATCGTCGTTTTTTTAAATCGTATAATCATTTTTCCTGCATGGCATTGTTACTGTTGGAAGGAATGAGGCAAAGCAAGGCAATCTGGAGGGTGAAATCCCGAGATATTCGATATAGGGTCGAGTCGGTGGATGTTGCCTTGAGAAGAGCTTCGCAAACCAGGCTGATAATAATTAAACCTAGGAAAACACGAGGAAAGTGAGGAGGAGGGATGGAAGAGGGAAAAGCGAGAAGAGCAGTTTCACAGTGAAATGGCTCTCTCGCACCCGCTTATGCGGAAATTAATTCCTAAATTGCCGCTCCGAATATTATCTTGTAACGTTTGAGGGTTCGCTGCTACCACCGTCAAGCGATATTATATTCCGAGAAACTCAACTCGACGCGCCTCGGCTTAAATGCGCCTAAAGTATTCCCCTGGATGCTGGTGTAACAGAGGGATGAAAGTAACAGCGATGATCCAACGGTTTTTCACCCCGAACCAGACCAGACAACAAAGATATTCTCGCGGACAGCGGCGCGCGGCTATCCTTGCTTCTTCTTCTCCGTTTTAGGTCGATCTGTGTGGTTGTTGTATCACAGTTTTCATTTCAACGGGATTAAATTAAAGCCGGGATATTCTCTGCGACGATGATGAGTATTAAAGGAAATTAATGAATGACGGATGAAAATTGCAGAGAAATTGTGAGCATACGTTACAACACAAAAACCTTCATGAAGTCAAGTTAGATAAAAAGATAAAGAAGGTTAGGAAAAAGTTGGAATGGGTCGATGAAAAAAACCGTTTGGTAAAGCGGGAAGTAGGGATGGAAAGAAACGAATGTCTGAGCTGAGGTTAATCATTCTTGAAGTCTTCAGAGGGGCTGCTGCACTTGGCGAAGAACCTTTCCGCGTAAAGTCACTCGACGTTACTCAAAGTCACTCAGTCCAAACTCTCCAAAGTCACGTGGTCGTTTAAAGTTGTTTCTCTCGAAAGGTTTTAATTCGCGAACAAGCCGTTTACGAGTGTTTTTAACCCAT
Organism: Neodiprion pinetum; assembly: GCF_021155775.2. Lineage (NCBI taxonomy): Eukaryota > Metazoa > Arthropoda > Insecta > Hymenoptera > Diprionidae > Neodiprion > Neodiprion pinetum. Next base: position 21,906,033 of record NC_060236.1, read on the forward strand.
GAAATAATCTGAAGTTTAGCCAGTCCCCAATAAGAATAATCATCAAAAGCATTAGCATTACATTTAAGCCAGCAGCAGCTTAGAGATTACGAATACGTCAAAAGTAGCTCCAGTTTCCCCGAACCGCAGTATGCAAAGTACATAAATCGGGTATTTTCCAGTACGGTCTCAAGAGGATGAAGCAGCGGTGGCAGCAGCCAAGTCTGGACGAGGAAAGTCGAGAGAGGAGAGAGCGAGTATTACGGCAATTAGGGCGGATGCCATGTCCCGTGCCCTGGCTTTACTTGGGTAAAGTCCGCAAATGCGTTGCATATTTTAAAGATTTCTCGCGCGATGCTCGTCCGCAGTTTATACGCTGCCTAGTAGCTGGTCGTTTGAGCTTCGCTAAAATATTCAGGACATTTGGCGGCGGCGGCGCTGTCAAGATAAGAAGAGAAAAAACATCCACGGTCTGATCCTCCGTGATTTGGGGTCGCTCGACCTTAGCGATGATTCCGAAATATCGATGTCGCCAAGTGTCTCGCATTGAAAAAGCACGGTACTACAGTGTTCCCCATTACTCGAGGCCATTACAAAGCAGCTCGTTGAGGCGTAGCGAAGAAGAATGAGGAACCGACTCACACTCCCTTTTGAACGACCTTATTCAGAGTTGATCAGTATGGTAATTAATAATATCGAAGGTCTGTCCGCCGAGGGAGTAAGGCCTCAATCTGTCTGCTCTAATAGCGTCTTCCGAAGTGGGTACCCACCCGCCCCTGGTCTCGAACTATCCTCCTCGCCGCACGCTTCCGGGTGTGATTAATCGAACTTGGTAAGGAGTGCAATTGCGGTCTTCTCTCCTCTCGGCACGTGGCCTCCTAATACTGTGTAATAACCGCGGCATAGCTGTGTATCGAATTGACGTTAAAATGTACGTAGAGGAAGGAGGTCGCCCGACGATTTTATTGTAGTAGAGTTATCGCCGCTGTTATCCATCGCTGTTGTTGCGCTAGGAGGTATACTTCCAGCGATTTATCTATAAATAAAAGTAACGCAGGCCGGATCAGGCTGTAAAATTTTACCGTCCAAATACTGCGGCATGAAACCGACCAAACCACGTCGGTGGGACAGGCAGGCAGGCAGTTGGTGCAACCACCCGAGAGCTTAACCGTCCCAGTGACATAAAGGAGGAGCTAGGTGGATAGGTTTGTGAGTCGGTTCCTGCTATTCGTGAAAACTGGTTGGTACAGCCTAACAGCGATATGATAATGCGCTCGTCTAGCTTCAGATCGATCTGGAAGAGATAAAATCGAGGCACTAAAATCCGGGCAGGATGTATTCGAGTCTTCCAAAAAGGTCAGCCCCAACTTTGCAGTCTAATCGCGTCCAGTTGATACGAAAATCGCCCAACTCTTTATCTCCTCGACTTGAAATAGAGAGAGAGAGAGAGAGAGAGAGAGAGAGAGAGAGAGAGAGAGAGAGAGAAAGAGAGAGACAGGTGGTCCTCATCGCACCAAAGTTCATCAGTAAATCGAAAGGCGGCACACCTCTTAAGGGCTTGGGAAATGGACGGCGGTGGTGTTTCGAGGCTTCTGGACTGTCTGCCACGTGCCGGCACATCTTATCTCACGTCAGACGCGCACCGCACCCTTGCCGAAGTTCCTCGTCACATTTTATCAATTTTACCCACCCGCTCGGCTTGCTCCTTTTCTTACCCCCCGCACTCTACCGCCTGCTGTTACCGCTTCTCCTCGTTCTCGTGACAAGAGACAGTCTAGACAGTGATTGAAAGCCTTGGCCTAAAGCCACCACCATAGTCGTTGTCGTCTTTTCCTCAGCATCGCATAACCGCGAATCGTGCCGCGAAAAGGACCTTGGCTCTGAATTTATTGTCAATAATAAAAAAATTAATAAAGTTGAACTCCAACGAAATTATGGAGAGATATGTAGACGTAATCACCTTGACCATGCAGTCAGTATTGCATCTTTGTCGTATCCGTAGTACGAGTACGATCATAATCAGGTTTGACCCGTGGTTCTCTTCTTTGATTCAATTGGAAATGGAAGAGAGGTGAAGAGAAAAAGAAGAAGAAATACCGGAGGTGGATGGCTGTCGTGTAATCTCAATCTATCATAAGTACTGGAAGCATCGAAAACGTTAGGCGACGACGCCACGATCGTGGCTACAACCAGACTCTGCGCGATTATGAATGATTAATTAAAATCTCCGGCGCGGGTAATGAGCTTCAGATTAATGTTCCCGCATATCGGAACAGTGTTTACCCTCCTTCAGACCGCCTGCTCGCTATCTCTCTCTTGCTCTGGCGAGGAGCAGCAGTGAGTTACTTTTACTTACCCGCTACCATCGCCGCCGACTAATCCATCAACCTCCGCGAAAACCCTTACGAGCGAGAAGAAGAGAGAAGAAAAACATTAGCCAGTCAAGAAAAGTCACCCTTCACTGATTTATCATCGGGCGATTATTGCGCCCGTTCGGTTCACCGGAGTTTTTAACCTCGAAAACTAACTCGGTGAAAAACAACGATGACGAGAGAACAGCGCTCTCGGGAAGACGAAAATAGTGGAATGAAAAAAAAACAAAAAATGCAAAAGAATCTGGACAAACGCGTCGAATTTTTATGAGATTCTAGCTAGCGAAAGCGACAGAGAGCATATTACGGGAGAGCCGAACTCCGGGGGCTGGAATTTTTTTAATACATGCTTTTGGCCGCGTTCACGAGAGGCTGGAAGCGCAAAGGTGTCTCTTCTGTCAAAGGGGGTATTGAAATGAGTTCCGTCAGCCCCCCCAACCGGATGTCCTTTGACCGAATTACCTGGCTACGTGCGCTGCGGGTCCTGTTGACCCCTGATCTGCTGAAAACACACACGAGGAAAACAACGGCGAGGCGAGAGTGGAGGCAACTGGTCTTTCGAATTCGGACTCCGCTTCACACCTCGTCCACTTCCCTCTTTCAGAGAGAACCCCGAACTTCGCTAACCAGTCCTGTTACCGTAGCACCTCCTTCTCCAATCCTTTCTCTGCCTCCTGGTCGGCCGCCATATTTTTTGGTCGGTCACGCGGGAGAGGAAGGAGAAGAAGTTGGGATCCCACCGCCAATGGCTGCAGGAATCGTTTCGTTGTTCTGCAACGATGTTTTGACCCTTCTGCACTCGTTGGCTGCTGGTTACCTCAAACCTATCTACCTACTTGTATGAAAAATAAAAGTAGGTCCAACATGGTCGTGATGTTTTGGAATTGAATTCGAAATGCTTTTATAGATAGTTTTAGTTTCTTCTTCAGAGAGTGTTTATGATGATGAATGTGTAACCAAATTGTTCGATTTTTGTTCCAAGATTCCAAAACAGCTGTTTGTCCGATGTCCGTCATTAGGGTTTGTCAGTCTTCAGGCAAAACTCTCTATAAAGAGAGCCATCTGTGATTGAATTCGTTTTGGAGAACATATTCTCTTTGGAGAACTTATTCCTGACAGAAAGAAATTAATTTTCGATGTTCCTACTGTGTTTTTACCCTTAAATTCTACCACTTCAACTGCATCTTGGTTGTGATGTGAAGTGTGGAAATTTTCGTAGGTTAATTTGAATCATTATACCCAACGACTACGGTTCAAGAAGTTTAGAACCAGCCGAGTAACGAAGGCGCTAAAAAACGCTTTGATTTCAAGTACTCAACGCGCCGTGTTATTTCATCGTCCCGAAATTGCAGTGAGGTCTAAACGAAGGACTTTAGCATGAACCGCTGTGGCAATTAACCAAGCTCAAGGCTGCGTGGTCTCCTTACATCCTAAACCATCCTTCTCAAATGCGCAGACGCACGGAGGGAATGGAATCCTTAAACCAACAAATTATATTTTATTGGAGTCCATTTGCTTCAAACAAGTATCCCTTATTTGTTCCAAATACGACGGCTTCAATTCAACAATTTCAATTTAGTAAGTTTGACAAAATGATTTAGTCAAACAAATTTCTTGATTCAAAAAGCTTTCCTTGTCGCAATCGAGTGAAGCGTTGATTTGACTGAATTTTTTGATGTGCTTTCGTAATTGAATCAATTAAATATTATTTCATTTAGAGTTTATGTATTTTTCCTCCAAGTCGCATGTTTATTCGCAGAAACACTCAGGCACTTGAAATAATTTAAGTACCCAACCAAAAATTTATATCGATTGAATGCCATACTTTGCTGATCCAAGCGAAGCTTATTTGGCGTAAATGGTTGAGTCAATCGCACTAATTTGTTTTCGCGGTAAAAGAAAGACCACATGCTTTGAAACAAGTAGAGAATATATTCATCGTAAACATCAGTATGCTAGTACTATAAACAGCCACTAGGCGGTGAAGTTTCTCGCTACGAGAGTAGCTTTAGAGATAGTTTTAAAAGCGGATAGTCGGATAGAACTTAGGAAGTCAAATACGTATAACGTTAGATAAATTTTTAATCAAACCTAGTACAACTGAAGAAAGCATAATACCAAGTTTCGAGTCATCGAAATTAATATTGACTACAAATAATTAAAAACTACCGAGACATTTTCAATTTTTACCTCTAAATATACAACAATAAGTTTTCGGGTTTTACCGAGGGTTTAACCCGATAAATGTCGAGTAGGGTTTTGAGTCAAGAGAATTACAAAGGATATCATTCGAGGAATACGTTTTGTGTACTTGAGTAACTCCAATGACTGAACTCAATGCAAAAGATTTTTGTAACAACAAATTTAATTACCTGTTTCAACCATTGGTCTCTGATCTCAACAAAACTTGAATTCAGACAAGCTCCATTTGTTTTGATATAAAAGTTGCATATTTTCAAAATAAAACAATTGAGGTTTGTTTAATCTAATGATCACTCACTACAATCACACATTTCTCTAATACAAAGTTCATATTATTGCAAGCAACGCAGGCCGTGTTATCTTAAATAAATGTATAATCAACATGAGCATTCAAGTGCTTGATTCAATTCTATATTTAGTTACCCCAAGTACTTCATACGACAAAAGTATTTCGTTGAATCAAGTGAATATTTATTGTGTTATCCGCATCTGACTACAGAATTTAGTTGAGGCAAACGAATATCACTCGACGCAACTAATCCTTTCCCTCCGTGAGAGATTTTGAAGCCTTCACGAATCCTTCGTAGTTTTATTTGAAATATCATCACCCAGGCACTTGGTTATTTAGTAGATAAATCTTTGCTCAGAATTATGAATTCTAGCCGATGCAGATTTCGGTTTCTTAACCGAATTCTTCGGCATCGCACGTGTAAAAATATACTCGGCTTGTTGGATTTCGAGGATGCTGACCGAGCATTTCCCATTCGCGAAGTAGTCGGAGTCCAGGGGATTGGCAAAAGGTGGAACCTGACCTAACGAAGGATAAGCAGGAGGCAGCGAATCTTTCGGAGACCCGAAATGAGAGATAAAAAAATTCTCTCATGGCCTGCAGCGGCGGTGAGCGAAGGAGACGAAGAAGGAGAAAGAGGGAACCAGAATGAAAAAACGAACTGCACGAGAAAAATCGGCCCTTGCGAAACGAGTCGACCCGACCAACTAGCTGGCGAAGTCGTCTTTGTTCTCTCTTGCCTTCTTCTTATTCGTTTTCGCTTTTTATTCTCTTTTTAAAACTGGTAACCACACACGAATCGCGCTCTGAAACAGCCGCCGCCCAAAAATCCAGCCTTCTCATTTTACCGAACACTCGGAGAACGCAGTTACGCTTATTTTCAATCGCATGCAGCTTGCGCTATTATTTTTGACACGAGCCTCGATACGAAATTTTTTGCCTGAAAAGCTTTATCGCAATCAGGTTTTCTCTCTCACAGAGGTCGAACGGCGTTTTTGTTCATTTAGGAGCTTGCATTCGCGCGGTGGATACTACGGCCGTGTAAAGAATCTAATCTAATCTGTGATTCGAGAACTTATCACCATCGACGAAGATCGTGTCGTTGAGTAATTACCGCAAGCCGCCGACGCTGAGGAAATTTTATTGCGTACACGTTATTACTTTGTAATTTCAGTTATGCTATATTTTCCTGCTTCGTTGCAACGAATATATATATATAATACATTACAGACTACTTAGCGAATATATTTATCAAAACGGAGAATAAGTATACGTGTAATATGAGTTGTGGAGTAATTGAAGGATTTTTCGAGCATTCGGATGCGACGCTCTCAGCGAATCGATTGGGCCATTTGTGTCGTGCAACGCTGTACACATTCACCTATCTACTTGCGTATGTATTGTACATTGCACACGTACAGTGCACATGCAGGGATTCGATATGGGCACACAGGCACGCGGGACGCCGAGTGAAATGAAATGTGACGCACCCATATAACCCGCATTTCTATACGTATCGCGTTAAGGATGTATCGGGCGTACAGTCCCAACGCGAAGGTGCAATTATTAGGAACCAGAAAAAGGTTAATCACACCCCACTCGTAAACCTATGCTTGAGAACTGTTTGATATAGTTATTCGAAATTCATGTCAAGCGATCGGTGGTAGTAAATCAATTTACGAGCCGAATGAACTTTCCATCGAATTTGAAAAATCAATACGATTTTCGGATCAAGTGAATGGAACAATGATATTGAAACTTTTCAACTTGTGAAAAACTAAAGTTTCGTTGGGTGTCTGAATTTTACATTACGCGGTTACCCTACTGTGACGAGCGACGAAACATGCTAGTTTTCGAAAAAAACAACTGATATCATATTAATAAGTTGTTTATATGAGTGATGAATAATTTTTATCGGGAATAAATACAATTTTATAAAGATATGTCGCCTTTCGATGGTTTTCGTGCGTGGTCCGTCGATAGTCTGATGCGAAAAAATATGCTAAGTAAATAGGTTGTACTAGCTTTCGGCAGACGAAGCTTTTTTTGTCTTTGGTGTCGAGAAGAAAATTCCTGTGAATTTTTTCGATACTTTCGGTACAAGAATACGTTTTATTACCATTAATAATTACTGACCAAAAAAAGAGAACGATAAAATCGTCCGTAAGCCGAAAAGTACTATTTCTTTGAATATGTGTACTAAATTTCAAGTCAACATTTATCAGTTACAATTCAAGATATCGTGTACACGGTTTAGAAAAACATAGTTTCGAAGAAAACTGCGTTTAAAATTTGAGCACTGGTATCTAGTGAAAAAATTGCATAATAAAAAATGCACGAACTCATAAAATATTTCGAATATTGACAAAAAATTGGTTGCATATCGGTCAAATTATTTTTTGAGTAAAAAGAAAATAACAAATTTGAAAACTTCACAGTACATCGTAAGCAAAGATTCCTGGAAGATTCTATTTCACGTAATTACCTCAAGGTTCACTTTTTGCACTCGATTTCCTTTTGAATCGTTCAATTTTCTCACCGGTCTGTACGACGTTTGATAAATCCTCAAAGCTACATGCAGACAACGTGCGTAATACGTTACGTATCTCATTCCTTATTTTCCCGCGAATATATTTGTTCGGGATCTTCTTTCTTTTAATCTTCTCGTTTTATTTATTGTTATTATTATTTTTTTCTCATTTTTACGTCCTCCTTTCGACCAACGAACGAACGACGAAGCGGCGGCCAAAATGCTGCCGCAGTCGATTGATTTACGTGCCTCGTTACGCGGTTCACTGCTTGGTAGAAAACGGGCCAGAGAGAGATAACGAGAGAGAGAGAGAGAGAGGGACAGAGAGGCGATTTTGTATATATACGTATACATATATCCGCGGATGCATGTGAGAAAGTGCGAAAATATATGTGTTACGACGGTGATTGGTGAAGAGGGACGCAGTAAGAGACAAAGAGGGAGACGAAGGAACGATTTCAGATAGGAAATGCAAAGTAGAGTAGGTATATAAGAATTGTTCCCAGGCAAGGCGAGGCTCGGTTTCTTTTCTATTCTCATCTCTCTTTGTGTCATACTTCTCCTTTTTCGACGTTACGTAAGTAACATTTCTTGGACGATGATTCATTCCATCCATTCTCTCTTTTATTTTATTTAGTTCCAATCGTTCTGTTCATTTTTCATCTTTCCATCAATATCGTAATATTTCCCTCTTCCAGTTTCTCATCAATTATACACTTTCATCTTGCATGTTTCCAAGTTAAACAGTTCAACAGCTTCTTTTAATCACTACAATTCTCAGAAATATCTGATCTCATCTCTGTTATTGTTGGTGAAAATTTTTGTCCACATTGTCGAATAAGATTTTGCGTCTTCCGTTTGCAGAAAACAAAGTAACAACGTAAAAAAAAAACAAGCCGGGTAATTTGCGTGGAATGAAACAACTCAACTAGACTGGAACTATAATGGAATACTTTCTGAGTTTGAATCGACAAAAAAGAAAAAGCTCACCCGGAACAAAAAAAAATCACAGTAAAATGTATATCAAGTTTACGAGGAGAACATTCTTTGTCAAGCGGTAATAAATCGTTAGTTGGGGATTTCCCAATGCCCAAAAGTCCTAGCTAATGACTCAATTCTACGTTAGCCGAGTGACACGTTGTGTTCACAGTGGCATTTTTACTGAATTAAGTCGCTACTGATAACCAACAATTAGGTGATTCATATTTAGAGAGCGGATCGAGAAGTGGCATCGAGGTATTGGTCCTTCCAGCTTCAATGGAGAAGGTGTAGAGATAGGTACTCGACAGTAACGAGGTGGGAAAACGACCCTCGATTTAACGCCTAATATAGAAAATTCATAAAAGCCTTGAACCCTCGATCGGTACTCCAGTTTATATCGACGAGGTAGGGAACTGTCATTCCCTCTTCCTACCTCTCTCTTTCTCTCCTCATGGGTGCCAGCAGCCTAATGTCGCAGATAGCCAAATGGCGAACGGCAAATGGCAAATGGTAAATGGCAAATGGGGAACGGTAAATGGGCTGGATAAATGCTTCGGGATGGGCCTGCCTTTCCTCCCTCTTCGCGTTCACCTTCACCTCCCCTTCCCCCACCCCTATCGTGTATCTGACAAAAATATCTCCAAAGATCGTGAACGCGCTCAACTTATTGGTCCAGGTGCCTCCACCCTGCAGATGTTTCTGTATTGCTTAACGAGAGCGTTATTCTCCCCTCCCTTCCATTCTCATTCTCATTCTCAGTCTCGGTTCAGGCTTCTTCCCTGTCCTTATCGAATTCCACATTCGCGGTCTCTATCATCGCACAGAAATCGTGTGCGTCGTTTATCCCCACACCTTTCGGAGCAAACTTCCATACAGACATTCGCGTTACATCCAGAGTACGGGAGATGGACGCGTAACGCGTGTGCAGAGGGGCACAAGGGTATATAGATTGATAGTTGTTTGGCATTCGAGGCACGTGCCTCCTTTCCCTCACTCTCGTCCTGCTTCGGCTTCGCTCGCTCGGTCGCCTGCTGCAGATGCCTAGCCAACGGAATACAAAATTTCTCGTATTCAAATGGTTTTGCGACAGAAATTGACTTTATTGAGGTTTATTGATCGGCAATATTGTGTGTCGGTTCGGTGTGCGTCGTTGTTTCCTCCTTCTTTTTTCTACCCCCACTGTCGATGCTGATGCTGCTGATGCTGTTGCACCATCTACCTCCAGGTTATCGCTACGCCGAGTTTATTATACTTCTCAATCCTATCGACGATAAATTCTCCTACATACTTTCATCTTCAACCGTTTTATAACTGTTTTCGAAGAGAGCAACACATCAAACTTGTGTCAAATCGTTTCAGTGAATAATCTTTCTCTTTCCTCATAACGCTTCTGCAGTGCATCATTTCTATTCTCTGTATACCTCGCTGGCTTTTCTACATGACTTAGTCGTTTCTGATACCACTAGAAAGAAAAAACATGCTTTATATGCAACTATATGAAGCCACAAAATCTTCGGCGCTTCGTAGTCTGGACTTGTGCGTTGAAAACATCCGTTCGCCAAACGACCCTAGCCTACTCTGAACTCCTCAGGAACTGTTGAAAATGGTTAGAAATTAACCTTTCAATGACCTTTCCGGTACAAAAGTGTCGTCAAAAACGAAAGTTACCATTTTACGCTGGCGATGAAAAGTCTCGTTTCGAAAAATTTGCGATCATTCAGTGGATTTGGTGAAACTGTGACAGTATAATTTATGTACTTTCAAAGCTCCTGGTGTATTGGACACCCGTTGTATGATCGGAAATATACCTTGCATGCAACAGAGCTTATAATGTACTCTGTACCGAACTCGAAGACACCGTCCTCTGGACCGGACTGTCGTAACTGGTACCCACCAACAACCAACCAACTTACACACAAAGGCACGGGTCGAGCTCTCCTCCGCGGAGAGTTGAGAGGAGGAGAGGAGAGCGAGTCGTTTACCGGACTGGTTTCAGTTCTCACAGTTCGACGCTGGCGTTCCTCTCCTCTTGATCCTCATCCCAGTCCCGCTCTTTCGTTCTCGGTATTCGCCGCTCTCGCACATCATCCTCCCTCTCTTTCTTTCTTTTTGAGTTGTGTACCAAGAAACCACACAATCGGGGACTGACCGAACTAAGACTAAACAGTCCATTAGTATATCTGTATGGGTTGTTCGCGATCGAGGAGCTTCATCTTCTTCTTTGGCTTCCTCTTCGGGGAGCCGCCAGTGAGTCTACGAATGAGAGAGATGGAGGGAAGGATTATACGAAGACTCTCTCACGATTCCTCCTCAGCAGACCATGCCTCTCTCATTCCCCTCTTCCAAAAGATAGAATAAAAAAGAGGGGAGTAGGGGCAGGTGGGCGGTTGTCTGCATGACCAGCCTGGCTCTCTCTTTATCTCTCACTTCTTTCTTCTTAAACTAAGACAACGGACTCGATTCTCGCACGTTTCATGCATGTTTGTCAGGTACGAGTATGGTTAGTTGAGCTTTGCAACTTCGTTATCAATTTTTTGAAAATTTTCCCTCGAATTAAAAAGGAATACATTGAGTCAACAAGGTAGGAGAAAAACACAACGACGGAAAGAGATAAAGGAAATGGTAAGGATAATAAAAGAAGTGGAACAAAAATCACGTTCGGGAGTATTGGCCAGATCCCTGGGCTGTCTGGACCCTCCGAACCATTCACCTTGCCTCGTCTTCTGAAGAAATGGTTTCTATATAGTTTGAAAATGGTGAATGTTGCTCTCGTGTGCGCCCTCTCACCCTCCGAACTTAGAGTCAGCCATCTTTACTCTCAGTTCGAGTTGGCTTACTTGAGGTCTAGAGGGAATATTTTTTTTTAAGAGTTTTTCGAAAATATTTGATCCGTATCGTAAAAGTAAATGACGAAACATAGTCAAGCGCATTCGAATATCTTACTCTCTCTCCACGTGTGTCCTGAATACGTACTCCCACCATCCAAGCGGAGGATTTTTCTTCCAGCTTGTTTTTTATTTTCCATCCTGGATAGAGGAAATATAGAAAGGGACCTCCGGTTTGTAACGAAAGTGTTCCAACGTTCGTGACTGCGTGTGTTGTCGGCGCAGCGGCACCGTTGGGTTTGGTGTAGTGGTCAGTACAAACGATTCGGGGTCGCTGAGGGGACAGCTAATTATTTAGACACGCTCTGACGCCACCCCATCCATCACTATCGTTATCTCTCTTCCTCCCACTCAGTCTTTCTCCCTCAATCTGTATTTACATCCCTCGGGTCCCGTTCGCTCTCAACTTTGGCTTCCGGTTAACCATGCACCGCGTTCAGTTAGGCTAGGTTAGGTTTCCATTTCATCACATTCGATGCATCCGAAATCGCGGCCTCGTATCTGTATCTCCATCTTCGTTTTTCTGGACTGCTAGACCCTGCACTGTCTATCGATAGTCCTGATCGTGATGAACTTTTTAAATCGATTTAATCAGTGTATATAAAAACCTGTCACGAGGTCATGATATAACGATGATGAAAACCAAGTCCAGAATAGCGTCATTATCGTCCTAGTTGGATGGAGTGCCGGTTGAGAAACGCTGCTGGTTCGTTGGACGAACGTATGTATAACTCGTGTGTACGAGAGAAATGGGAAGAGAAAGAGAGAGATAAAGAGAGGAAGGGAGGGAAAGCGCGGAATACGGAATGGATACACTTAGGTGAATTGTGCTTGGAGCGTAACCGAAGGCTCGCGCCCCGTGAAATTAAAATCAACCACCACCGGCAGCACAGGCAGCAGCAGCACCACTACCACCACCACCACCACCTCCATCCATCCAACACGCGCGCAACCTCCAATCTCTGATCTCCAATATAACATTCTGTGTGGTGTATTATATATACATTCTCGTACAGTATATGCACGCCTTGTGTTCCGTACCTGTGACCACGGTGTATTTAGCATACCTGTTTATTCTTCCTCTCTTTTCTTTCGGTCTTTGAGAGGGCGACTCAAACAATCCACCCACCTCACATGCCTACCAATAACCTCTGAATCTCTCTTCTCTCTCGACTCGCTTTTTCAATCTCCAACCAAAGCGCCCACCATCACCACCTTGGCAATTTGGTTAAAAGGTTCTTTTGTTTGCATTTTCTTTTTTTTTTGGTAGGGAATATTTGATACTGTCACGGTCATTGACGCGCTGGGTGTTTGATCATCGTTGGTGATCGCTTTGCCGACCGTCGTACGTATGTCACACTTGGTGCGGGATTTGATGCAGATAGTGGAGAATATTCAAAAGACTGAAACGTCAGATGAAGGGGAAACAAAGGGAAATAATTGGGTAGTAGGATCATTCTTAATAGTTTCATCTTCCAATCCCGAGTAGACATTACCCTGGAACCTGACGAATCAGAAACTTTTCCTCCTGTCGATTTTAGAAAAGTACAGTAAATGCAAATGTCCATCTTCTTTGGAAAGAACATTGGTTTCTTCATGCGACCAACAGCAAGAGACAATTACTTTGACCCCCCACCCCACCCCACCCTAATCCTATATTCCAGTTCTAATACCATTTCAGCTTATGCCGTTCTCCTCTTCCTTGACGTAATCCCTCAGGTACAACATATCGAGTATCTGAGTAATCCGTGGGCTGCTCCATCGGGCGTTGCGGCTTGTGTTCGATTCGGTTGTTTAGCATAATTCGGGCATAGTGAAGACGTATACTGCACCCTAAACAGTCTACCTTACGTGTGCACGCGCGCTACGTGAAGCTATGGCGTTTCCACAAGTGCACCAACACACTTGCGCCATCGGTACAGCGCGATAAAAAAAGAATTTGCATAATCCGTCACGGTTCCGTGACACTGCGGGCACCGAACCTAACCGTGGCACGGGCGCCATCATATTTGCCAGTTGTGGGTATCCGTTTCCCTTTTCTTGGCCTTGTTCGTCTTCTTGTACTATACGAGTATAATTCGGCGCGGTTTAATAATAGATTTTACATTCCATTGCTCTTTGTATATTGTATAAATCGTGTAGCAGCCATTATCGTAAAAACTGTAGATATCTCCAAGTAGAATTCGGTTTTTCCTATATACATTCTCTTATATCTGTTTTCCCTGGGTTTTTCCCTTTTCGCTCCTGCACGTGAAATTGAGCTTCGGTCCTTTTTCTATTGATTCTCGTTTTCTGCAGTTTCAACTTTGTTGCATCGCGCAACGTGCTTAGTCGTTCGACTCGCCAGAGAGGGACAAAGAGAGACACACGTTTCGCCTTACGATATGACCCGACATTCCTACGACGTGAAGTAACCACTTTCGCTTCTCTGAAGTTGCGGTCATTTTGTACTATTTATAACCCAGGCCGATCCGCATTACAAGAAGTCCGTTGAACGTTCCGATGCACGTAGGTACGTATGCATGTTGAATGTTATAACCTGGCGGTGCAGCGTCCAGGCTGCCCGGTCAGTTCAATCTTCGTCCCGGCCATCCACGAAGCCATGAATCAATTTTATGCATCAGTGGTACTCGGCTAGTTTCATTCTTTTTTCATTACTTTTTTTTCTACCACGACACTAAAAAGTAAGATGAAACGTGCGAAAGGATGATAATTAAAATCTGGATACACAGCTTATTTGTCATCTTCGAATATCTTTCACCATCCTCCAGGTAAAGGAATTCTTTCCTCATTTGACTCCGCGTTTTGCATCGCTTGACAGGTGCTGCTGCAGGTCGTGTGTGCCCGAAAGAACCCTGGCAAAAAAAAAAGAAAGAATGAGAAAGGGGAGAAAAAATCTCGGGTTACGAATTGCTCGTCATAACACAACACACTCGACTCTTCTTCGTCTGCTTTATTACGGTGAAGAAGGGGTCTCGGTGGTCGGTCCCCCTTGCTTTTAGAGGGCATAATACAACCAAGCGTCTATTTGCTGGTCTCAAGGGCCAGGCTCAGGCCTAAAAGGATGAACTTTTATAGACGCCACCTGCCGGAGTAATTGGCGCGGCTCGCGCCTTCGCCGAGATCGGTAGATGAGTAATATTCCAAATCTGGAGATGGATAAAAATACATAGTTCCTTCGAGATTTTGCCAACAAATTTCGACCATCCATCATTACAACGAGCACGATGATCTGGTACAATCGTCGCTTTGCACATGAATGAAAACCCGAGGAGTAAAGAAGAAGGTTCATTCTGTCCGACTCATTGACTCTCCACCGCAGCATCAAGACCATGATTTCGCGAATCCAGCTTGGGATGATTAATGACCTCCGGTGTATCGACATCCATCTATCCAGCGACACACTCCCGTCAGTCTTAATTAGCTGGATGCCTCGCTGAAAGTTCACCCTCCTCGCTTCGTGGAAGACGTGCCGCCACATCAGCCTCTTCGAACTTCGTTTGATGTGACGTCGTCTCGCGTTGTCGTTGGGCTGGGTCAGGTTGTCCAAGGGACTGCCGATGCCAAGGGTTTCGGAATGAGAGAGAGACCAGGTACCTAGACGAGGATGGGTGCGACAACCCGGGCCAACGTTCACGGGTGGCTAACGACTTTCTGATGAGGCACTGTGCGCCCGCAGCAAGTCGACGCGGTCGGCAATGCGCGACGCAAACCACCTCGTCGCATTCATGGACCACTCGCGATGCTGGAATCATAAAAAATTCCAACCCCTGGTATAATTCGGTGTCGTGATTTGCTGGGCCTCGTTTCATTCTTTTCCCCGTACCTATCATCTCCAAAATTTTCCCTTATTCAAATCGGATCACTCACAATTTTTATTCATCCCCTTCGCTGCATGTTTATTCCCTTCAGGGATGGAAACGAGCGAGTCGGAAGGAAAAAAGGGTTCTCTGAGTCAAAAATAGAGACTTGTGGTAGTCGAAGAATACGGAAACACGTTTCTATGTTTCGTCAACCCATCCTCAGTTGTTCTCACGTTACCTAAATTTTTGTATCGGGTTTTTTTTTTGATCATATTTGACAATTCACAACAATATAAATACCATATTTGATAACATTTTGTACTATAAGACCAATCTTGCCCTTGTTTCTGGCTCTTCGTGATGACTTTTGATTACCTTCAACCATCTTGGCAGATCATTACTTTTATAGTAATGATGTAATTCATGACCGTATAATCAAAAATTGGTTACCTACTGGATAAGCTTTGATGACATTGGATATTGAGATTTATCATTTTGAGCATTTCCTGGTGATTTTTGATTGAATTGCCTTGACTTCTGGATAACCTTAGCATATTTATGATTTTTGTAGACTTCCCCACTCTGTATAAAAAAGAATCGCGAACTTCTGTAGACTATACAGTGTTAGTTTGACACTATTTGACATTGAATTTCCTAACTAACGAACAAAATTATTCTTCAGCAGTCGACACAGGCCAATTTCGATCGAATTCAGCACGATCATTTTTCACGGTGTAAAAACTGTACGAGGCTCGCTATATACCAATGTTTAAAAGTTCGTTTTGTCGCGTAAGAAAATTGGAATCGGATGAGCGAGGCCGCCCTCTTTCTTCCCGGCTTGTTTTCTCACCCCACGAGCCTTCGGTACCTCGAGTTACCGGGTTGTTTCGAGAGGGGGATAGTTCGCGCGCCCCAAACGCGGGCCGGAAAACAGAAGTAGGCACTTGACGGCACTTGTTTAGCGGCACGGCGCGGTTGCCCCCCCACCCCTTTCATCCCATTCCGGCATCCCCCGCGAAGGAAGCGGGATACTATATTGTTCCGTAAATTATTATAAAACAACGCGCCTAATGGCGCGTAGGATCTGCGCGTATAAGGGTGAAGGAGCTTCGCTGTTTCTGCTGCCGCAGCCGCTGCCGCTGCTGCTGCCTGCCACCCTCATCGCGGAGGGTGGATACCTCGCTTATTGTCATTCTCGACTAACGCCGCTTTTACTCTCTCCTTTCTCTGTCTGCCTCTCTCTCTCTCTCTCTCTCTCTCTCTCTCTCTCTCTCTCTCTCTCTCTCTCTCTCTCTCTTTTTCTCTCTCTTTCTCTCTCGCTTTGCGATCCTCCCTGCCTCAGCCCACCTACCCACTCGACCTCGAGGGAGGACGCGAATTTTTCGGTCATTAAATGTTCATTCATATTCATACCTGCGCGGTTACATTAATGCCATTATCTCTGCTTACTTCTCCGCCCAGTTTCGTTTTTGCTCTTCCTCTCACCCCCCACCCTCTCTCTCCTCTCTATCTCTCTGTTGACAACACTTTTCTCACCCACCCGTCCAGCTTCTTTTGCTTGACGCTTATTGGTCGGAATTAAATTTGGCTACTTGATGAGCACAAATCTTAACACGGTATTACCAAGAATTAAACATACTTGTATTAAGAAATTCACCAATTTCATTAAATATGGTTAGTGAAATGTTTTTCCAATACAAATAAATCATGCCAAGTTTTTATTTTGCTACACGAATTATCAGTCTGATTACATTTTTGCCGAATCTAATAACGTTTTACATTTGATCTCTAGATAATATTCAGTTTAATCGAGAAATCCTTCCTCAGTGTTTGGACCCCATTTACGGCGTAACACGACTCTCAGAATACCTATTGTGCGTCGAATAGATACTTCTTAGAATGGCGTCAAGTCGCCGCTGTGAATGCGCAGGGTTTGTTGTTGGAGGGTGAGGATGATGTTCAACTCAGTCGGGGATGAATCGACGCCGCACCGCATCAACTCGTGAGAGTAGAACGCGTGGGTTACAGAGTGAAATGACCTGCCTTTTTGGATCTTCCCTCATCCCTGTGTTATACACACTTTCCTTTTCGCCTTTCTCTGTCATGCCCGTTTCAAATTTACACCCGAAAAGATCCAGCGACCTGAGCCACTCGTTTGGTGGTCTTGATCCCGGTTCTCTGACCTGATCTAGAATAACAGAGAGAGAGAGAGAGAGA
The DNA here is from genome assembly GCF_021155775.2 of Neodiprion pinetum. Classification (NCBI taxonomy): domain Eukaryota; kingdom Metazoa; phylum Arthropoda; class Insecta; order Hymenoptera; family Diprionidae; genus Neodiprion; species Neodiprion pinetum. The sequence continues at coordinate 21,923,291 of NC_060236.1, forward strand.
ACTAATACGAGAACCTCGAAACCCCGAACCGTCAGTCACCTCTCTTCATCCCTTAATTACTCTCCGGTTAGCTACTCGCCGCGATTCCGATTTAATTGCCGGTGTTGTTGAATCACAACAACTGATTACTCGTTACTCATTTTACTCGATCAATTGATTAGTTTTTTTTTTCCTTTTCGTCTTTTTCGACTTAAATATACATGTGAAAATTGTTTTGGGATCTAATCTCATGTGTTACAATTTTTTGTTTCAGGTAAGTGTGCCGAATTAACACTCGGGAGCATATTCTTAATTTCGTTTCCAAGTCAAACAGCTGCAGATTGAGTTTATCGGAACCTGCCGAATTGCCCACGTGAGTGAGAAAAAATATTCCATTAACATAAAATTATTTCTATGGGTATGCTCGCAATTCTTTTTCGTGAGGATTGATTTAGTGGTACCATAGCTGACATCGTACGCGCGTAATATGGAACCGATGCAAATCCCCGACAAAGTGCTAAGGTCATAAATTTTTAAGTGGATTTCAGGGATTTTCTACCGGGGTCATAATTATGTCGTAGGGGACGCTTACGTGTATCTATACACGTATCAAAGGTGGAAAAAATTTGAGCACCGCGACCCCGAAAGATGACAGGAAAAAAAAAATGTACAGTATAATTTAGAATATAAATCGGCTTAATGCGAGGAATAGCGAAGAGCAAAGAAACATAAACAATTGAAACAACTCTGCGTCAAAGTTGTGTTTTTCACAAGTATCGATTATTCTTTGCCTTTGTTTCCTTTCAAGATAGCGAAAAGGAAACAAGATTCCTTTTCACTCTGGCGATCATCGTATTCGAATTAAATGTCAGAAAAAAATTAATCGACCGCCATTGAACAGTGAATAAGGGATTTTTTTTCTCCTCATTAAGTTTTGACTCAAGTATTTTCAAGAATAATTATGGCAATCAAATTTAATGATTTGCAATTAAGGGTTGCTCACATCGCCTTACAACAAGCCTATTATTGGCATAAGAATTGGGTGAAAGAAAATGATGAAAATTAAAAGAATGAATGGAAAAAGCTAACCGTAAACCGGTTTGTCCGTCAGTCCCAAGCAGTTTCTCGTATATTGCAGGGGGATGAAAGGTGACGAGAGCGGGGGCGGGAGTTTCAGGGCGGGGGATTGGAACTATTCCAATCAGCTGGGAAAAACTCCGGCTACGTGCGCATAAGACGGAGAAAAATGCATTCAATGAAATATCCGGTATATACCGTTCATACCTGTTAACGGGGCGAATGGGATACGGAAAAACGAAGTAGGAAAATAAGAATAAAGATAAAAGGGAAAAATCTATAGGCATGTGCAGTGGGTATAAGAGCTACAATAAATGGCAACTTTACAAAACTGTTACGATGTCTCTTCACCAACCTGCAGTAGCATCGGATTCTTGAAATATTTTACTGCAACGTTGTGGTCATATTCCTTAATTTTAAATGGTTCACGAAGGCGGAAAGAAATTACGTAATTGAATAACGAAATTAATCTATTAATTTCGTTGAATTTTGATATCAATTTTTTTATTTTTAATCTTGTGGAGGTTTTTTGACATATTCTGAAAACAATCATTCAAGTTCGAAAATAACAAACATGCAAAGAAATCGAAAATAACGACAAGATTGACGGTGTTTTTAGCACAACATATGGCTTCTACTGGCTGAGGTGACAAATCTGAGGATGGTACTTTGTAGCTGTATATACGGAGAGAAATTTTATCCCCCCATACATTTTATGGGAATCATGAAAATTTGTATTCCGCACGAGTCCGCCTTTAATTCGGTTCCTTCAGCGCCGTCCGTTTCTCTTTTACTACCCTCTGTCTAATTTTCCTGATTTTCCTCAGACTCTCCCGCCCTGTTCCTTCTCTTGGTATCTGAACAAAGTCCTCGCGATTGCCAATAATTTTTAACTCTATTGTCTCCCTTATTCTAAACTGCCATTGTTTTTGTACCCATAATTCATTCATCTACTCGAAGATTCGCGTCACCGAGGAGACCAAAAGAATTTTGATTTAAATCGAGGAAAGTAAGAAAATGTTGTTTTCTCCGCAAGCCTGAAATATAATATTTTCTCGACGATTCGCAATTACAGTTGGAATATAAAATCCTCCGACATGTCATATTGATGCAACCTATCGAAGGAGAAAGTGATCACAAGTTACAGAGTTGGCAAAGAAAAAAAAAACTCGTCAGAGAATTATAAAACGCTCGAAAAGAATGAGCTCGTGATAATTGGAGAATAATTTTTTGAATTTAATAATTAATTTTTGCGTTTGGTTCGAACCTGTTTTATTGGCTTCGGAGTTCGTTAACGAAAATTGCGGATAGATGCAAAAAGGATTGCTACAGACCGATTATTCGCGGATGTTTTAAATATGCATTGGCAAATGCTAATAACCGATCGGAAATGTGATTACCAATGATAATCTCGCTTATTAATCGCATTGTGCACGTTACACCGGCACTCTGAATTTTAATATTCTTTATCGCATCCGGCCTGAATTCGTTATCGGTCCGTGAGATAATAAGGTACCGTGGACATCTGTCATCCTACACCACAGATGCAGGGTTACCTCACCTGAAGGCGCTGGGAGGAAGAGGTGAAACAGAGGGAAAAGGAGGTCGAAGCGACCCTCTGTTTGCTCATTCTACGCTGATAAGACTCCAGATTTGGAGAGAAAAGGAGAGGAGTGACTTACTTCTTCGTTTTTACTCTGCGAATGAAATTAAAGTCTTTAATTAGCCAGTCCCCCGTGCTCGAATTCAAGGGACGCGGCGAGTTTCAGCCGCTTAAAAAGATACGAGAACGAACTTATTTCCTTGATAAGGAGCAACGATTATCAGTATTCTCCCCGGGTAAGAAGGAGAGGATTTTGTTACAGTTTCGATGGTGAGAGACGAGGGGGACTTAGGGAATTTCGAAAATGAAGGAACGTAATGGAGAAATAGAAACTCGTCATGTTCAAAATCGAATCAACTGAGGCTTCTGCTCTTGCGGAGGCAAAAATAGTTTCGGAGTGTTCGTATCGAGGTAGAAAAGGCGATGATCCCTTTCGCGTACGCGTATGTATAAATAAACGCAAAAAAGATTGAACGAGAATTTAAGTATGAGTCCAGGAACGGGACAAGTTCGCGGACCGTCAGCAGTAGGCGGGTGGGCTTATGTATCCCTTCGGTTTCATCCACCCCTAAAAGAATAAGATGACGAAAAGGAGGAGGAGGAGGTGGAAAGTCACAGAAGAGAAGGAAGCCGCCGTCGGCTGCAGCGGTATTTTCCGCCTTAGCATCGGCAATGGCGTCAGCAGCAGCAGCAGCAGCAGCAGCAGCGGATCATAGTTATCGAACTTTTCACATCCCCTAATGCGAATAAAATTCCCGAGGCAAACCCATTCCTAACTCACCTTTAACGTTCTCGGTTCTTCTTTCTATATTTTTCGAAGCTGGATACTGTTTCTTCTCAGCGAAGCTGGCTCTTCGTTCTCCATTTGCTAACCGCGAAGAATGATCCAGCAACGCAGAGAATATGACCACCATTCCAATCCGCGTGAAAAGCGAGAACTCGTAATAAGACTGGTTCAAGAAACAAGATTCCAATGAATGGGATTTTTGTTCGGAAGTCGTTTTTCCACACGTGTCGAAAACCCGTCAACGGCGAAAACGCCAGCAAATCCTTTGCATCGGGTGAGCTTGTCCGCGATGCTGTTTCCGAGCTAAGACCCTATCAAAAATTTCCTCGAGCCCGAGACAACGCGACGTTTTCCTTCCGCCTCGGTCGACCAGCTTTCAAACCTTCTTCCGCCCAAGCCCTGCAATCATCCACTCTCGACGGCAATATGCGCCATGGCGGCGGGTCTTGTTTGTTCGCGCACCAATGCCGAGAGTCTCAAGACGGAGAGAGAGGGACACAGAAATGAAAGAAGAGGGAAAAAAAGAATACTCTGACGAGGAAGGAAATGAAAAGAAACAAAGAGAGTAAGATAGAGAGACAAAAAAGTGAATTTAAGAAGAGAAGCGCAGAGGAAAGAGAGAGAAGGGTGGCTCACGTTATTGCCGTAACTGTACTCGATTCGAGATGCGCTTTCCTGGGATGAGCAGGTGTTGGCTCGAGGCCAGAGTCCTCAATTTTGCCTCTTTCACCCTGCAGGTACACTTTTTCCACTATTTTTGTTTCACTCTCAGCAACTTTTAGCACTTGGTTCACTACGCTTCCTCCTTCACGATGGACTATGTGGTATACAGTGAATAGTCAAAGTGGGTAATTGATTGGCGGAATTCAATCACCGACAAATCGAAATTGTTATTTTTTCCAGGGTACATACGGCATCCGCGTGTATCAATTATTCGATCTGATCTCCGCGCAGGATGTATGTATATGCAAACAGACGGATGGCTCGTGTGACGTTTGCCTGCTTGTGACTGGTAACGTGAGTGAGTGAGCGCCGAGCGGGAGTGAATGATTGTCAATTACAGTGTCAGGTTTTATTTTTTCGCGTGAGGTAGCCTTTTCTGTTTCGCTACCACCCCGACAGTGATGCTTCATGGTGCTACGGATGTATCCATTCGCGATGATCGGTTTATAAATCGTTTTAATCACATCAAAATACTAACGAATAAAACGACCTCGATCCAAAGCCAGCTTGACCGGTCATAATGTAATTCTAGACTCGTTGAATTATCGCAGAAACTGATAGTGTTTGTTTCGAAAAACGTAGAAACGTTGTGAAAATGTGTTCTTATTTTAACGGATGCCCTCGTCAGAAGTAGAAGAGCTTTCGATAAAAGATGAAGAAGATGGTACAGACGAACCTGGAGATAAATAAGAAGAACCTGAAGATGATAAATGAGCGCGTGAAAAAAATGAAGAGAAGAACATAAAATGAAATTATTCGGAGGTTCGAAGGTACACTTTCATTTGCGTTATGATATACAAATGTGTTCAGCATGATTAGACGATGATTTCCGGTTGGAGTGGTTGAAGACGGGGCGATTAGCAACAGCAGCAGATTCGGGGAGTGTATCGAGCTGCGGTATCATCGGCATTGCCGGTTCCCAATCGTTTCAGGATGTACATTTTCAATTTAAAACTCACATATTTGCTAATGAATATCGTGTCTCTCTATCTCTCTCTGTCTTCCTCGTCCCTCTCTTTCCGGGGGTTATACTCCTGATTGGAAATATCGAACCCGAGAATCCCCTCTCATTTATCTCGCTGCAAACCCGATGCTGCACGGTGTTCACTCGTATAATTATGAAGAATAGATTGCACACCTAACGAAGCAAATTTCCACAGCATGTTCGACATTTTCGGTCTTCCAGCGAGATAGAAGAAAGTAAAAACTTGTATTTTCGATCTTCACAAGATTTGAAGATTCGTACTGCTCGTTGATTACAGCCCCTGTAACAGCGTCATATAGTAGGCCTATCCCAACGAAGTGGGAAGTAGGAAAAGAGGGCGACGGTGAAAAATCGTCTCGTATACATGATGTAGGAAACTGTATGAGGGGTAAGGAAGAGGGAGGAAAAGACAAAGACGAAGATGCCGGGGTTGAGTTGGATTCATTCTTATTCACCGCAGCTTCGGACAACAAAACTGTCTGGACTTTTACCTCACGACCCTATCTCCGAACCAGCCTTTTCTTCCCACCCTCTCGACGAATGAAAATTCGCTCAGTCAACTCAAGTTCTAGTCTTATTCTCGGACGGTGAAACAAACAAGCCAGTTGGCTCTTTCTTCGGGTTCCCTTACCTCCATCCCTTTTGCTCTTTTCCCTCTTCCACCCTCCCTCTTTCCACGCTCAACAACTACCTACCCGGTTAATCTAGAATAGAGACTTATCTCTCCTTTTTTTTTTCACTGGGATGCAGAGAAGGCGCAGACACGACAATCAGAAAGAGAAAGACAACTCTCGATTCTCGAGTCCGCTTGCGTCAACATCAGCGATCTCTTACATACGACGCTGACAGAGGGAGTGGTTCAAACAGTTCATAATCTCGGATAACAAGACCTATGAGGTTGTAGTCTAAGCCCAATTCGAGAAGAAGTTTGTACCGACAGAGACTGGAAGGATGTAAATAGCGTGATTTGTATAAATAGTCGATGAGATTGAGGAATGCAAACCTAGCCCGGCTCCAACCTAGATGAGGTAGGATGAAAGCTGGCTGGTTGGCTGGCTGGTTGGTTGCTTGGCACTTGTTTACAAGAACTGCCGAACTTTCTGGGCGGGTTGGTATAAGACGCATCCAACCCTCCGAGTCGTATGTAGGTACCCAGCAATAAATTGAGACTCACAGTCGCGTTCTCGCCTTTCGCTGTTTCCTCGTTCGCCCGCGCCACCCCGCAGCGCGTCTCTTTTCCCCGCTTTTCAAGTTTTTAACTCCTCTAACTTCGTTATTTATGTGTCGCACGGCAACGAATACATTTCTAACGGGGGCACCGACTCACCCCAAGCCCAGCCCAACAACCCACTTTATGGTACCACGGCCCCCCGCCCACCGCCAGCGCGCAAAAAGAACCGGCAAAACCATTTCATACCTCAACGCGCCGAGAGCTCTACGCCACGATCATCCTTGTGCTTTTGCTCAACTGCCGTCCAGTTGTCAATTTTGATCGCGGATCAAAGAACCCTTCGAATCAGGTACGCTCTTTGCATATACATGAATTTATCCAGAATGATGGGGGTTAGATGCCGATTGTAGTCGTTGAGAATCATTTGACACACTTACAAGTCACGTCGAAGGTTCCGCGTGAATCGTTACAGTTTCACAGTCATCTGCATCGTCATACGATGATGGTACGTAACGGAAGGTCAGGCAGTTTTGTCGCCCGGATGTTAGGATCTTCAGTTGACTGGTTGGCGACGAGTGAGAAGTGAGAAATAGTCGTCATGGTTGGAAATGGCGTTTTATTTTCCAGCAGAGCAACCCATGGAAGCGAACGAACGAAAGCCCCGAAGCAAAACGTCTGAGGGGTACGAGCAGTCTCCTAATATTTATACGATTCAAGCCACGTATAGCATGAATGCAAGCCGTGTCTCGGAATATAGCGGCCCACCGACACTGTTATATTATTCGGTTATACACCCCGGATCCTCACCCCCTCCCGCCTCCGCTTTCTTCTTCCTCCTCCTCGCCTCGACTCCATCCAGCCACCGCAGCGCGCTGGCTGCGCAAAGCAGAGATACACGCGCCGACCGGTATTGCTCTGAATTATTAAACCCACTGCCGAGTGGCTGGAACGCCTGGAACCTGGAAGAGCGTCTTACGAGGAACAGGACTGGCTCATTCCTCAGCTAGGAGAGCCGATCCCTGGGTATTTGCAATTTATTTGTTCTGCGATTCCACCCTGGTTGTAAATATTTACCCCCTTGAATTGTCGGAAGAAAACGAATGCTCGTGATGTCCCGGTTCGACAAAGAGGGACATCGCAGCTTGTTGCTGCTTCCGCTGCTCCTCCTCGTCACCTCCTCGGGCTTGTCGAGACCCTGCAAGAATGTTACCGTTACTCAAATGAGCTTTTCCGACCGCAACCTCCGCCTCGGCATCTTATGACTTCTTCTCCACCTCCTGGTCCCGGTTCTCCACCTCCTCCTCCTCCATCTCGGCGTTCCCGGTCCGGATTTATGGATTTCATTATTGTCGGCCGCGGTTGGTTACACCGATGGGTGGAAGCCGGCGGCTCGCCTAAACTTAACTTAAACTTGTGCGCGCCCCGTTTGCATTTTATGAGCGAGCCGTGCAGCCTCATCCCTCGTCTCCCGGAATTCCATTCGGAGCTCAGCCGAAACCCATAGATCCCCTTCCACCTCGTCTGAGCTAGAATATCGAACCTAACCTCGCATAACTCTGACCAATGCGTCTTTTCTCCCCCATTTCAACACGTCAGTTGCGATTTTTATACACCTTTTGACTTGACGAAGGCGGTTGAAAAAAGAAAATGTCAAAAGAGGATTGCCTAGGATGGAAAGAGCGGCTAGGACAGTTTGCTTTTCCGCGGGGCTTAAAGAGGATGAGATGTGTATTTGGGAACAAATACAATTTGAATGAATTAGCAGTAAAGTGGAAAATGCGCAATTCAGGGTTACCCAAGTTCCGTCGACCTAAAGCGCGTCTCGAGAGTTTTGCCTGGCTCGGTAGTTCCCTTGGGATGAAGAAGAAGAAGAATAAAAAAGAAGAAATAGCACTAACGGGAGAAGAAGAAGAGTAAGGAGAAGAGCGGTGCTACTGTCTCGTGGCGCGTCCCGCACTTTCTCGAATTCCTTCCTACACCTTCTCACAACGTCTAGACGACAAGGACGATATTTTTCGGTGTAAGGGAAGAAATTTGCCGCAACATTTAGAACGAGATTATACCTTGAGTACTCTTCTTCTTCTTCCGGAAACCCCTAACTTTCCTTATTCCGTCTCTCTTGCTCTCTCCGAGTCAACGACCAAAACAACAGCGACAACATCAACAAGTCTCTGCAGTGAACAAAAATTACGGATTAACCAAGAAGAGAAAAAAGTTTACAGACACACGCACACAGACTTCTCCCGCCCTCCATCATAAGGGTAGCGACATGTTTATCTCTGTGTTATTCGCGCTGTTAAAAACTCGACTTAAAGAGGCAATTCCAACACTCCATGGGGTTGTGGAATGATGGACACACCAGCTGCAGTAGTACAGTAACGTTAATCGTTTCCCTACGTGCCTTCAATATCGCTTCAAAGAGTAGAAATGTGGTAGCGAGAAAAATGAGAGAACCACTTTCCCGATCACTCCGTAAATTTTCGTGTCGTTCTCTTCGTCTGCGAGACATTATAATACATCCGGTATCCAAACTTTTTCCTTTTTTTTTCGTCGCAGTATTTTGTGTTTTTACCTATCACCGCCCTTGTTTATTTATTTATATTTACCTTTTCTATCACCACCACCGGCGGCGGTGAGAAACCCACCTTATATCTACCCCTCCGGTACCGCGGGGGGCGGTGTGTATATTTTATTCATCCCCTATTGAATTCAGGCTCAATCTTGCGAGAGTGTCTCTTACGCGGTGCCCCCTTCCCTACCTACCTCTCTTTCTTCTTTTTCTTCTCAGAGTTCTTCCAAGTGACGTAAGTTCCCAGGACGCCTTCCCAAACCCAGTTCTTTTTCTTCTTCTTCTTCTTCTTCTTCTTCTTTGTATTACTCGGTTCTATTAGTGAAAAGGATGACGATGAAAGGGATGATGATAAAAACTTCTGTAACACTATTCTGTGCACACTGTCAGAAATCGACTGCTCATGACGCAGTAGCTTGTTCTTCGTGAAGGAAGGGAGAAAATAGAGAGCGGGTCGAGGGGAGAGAGAAAGAAATTAAAAAATGGAACGGTGTCAACGCGGTTCATTAGCGACGCAATTTTCACCGTGTTTTTCGCCCCCTGATGGGCTGCCGTCTGCCTGCCTTTTTTTTAATTTCACGGTTTTGGGGTGAAAATTAATTCATCCAATCCCGAAGGAATTAGACGTTGAAGACGGAGAAAAAGACGACAACGCTTGCCGGCGGCGGGGGTCGATGCAGGAGGATTCAACTGCGTACAGACACGTCGACAGTGGTTGAAAAGGGTATAAGGCACCCTCTCAATATTTAATACGGTCAGACCTAGAGGAGAAGGAGGAGGCGGAAGAGGACGACGAGGAGGTGGCGGAGTGCTGTCTCGACACTTCTGAAATTGCAAGCCGGGCGGAAGCTAAGACTCGTTGGTTGTGGTGGTAGTATCGAAGAAGCCGATGGTGAAAGCGTCGGTTAGCTATCTGACGAAAGTGTCTAGACTCCAGACTCGAGACCAACCGACAGATATACATGCACACTCCGCGAATCTACGCGTCTGCAGCCTATCGGTTAAAATACACTCTCAAGGACAAGAAGCCGAAGAATAAGAGAAGCGGCGAACGGTGTAAAATGGCAAAAACGAGCAACGACCTTCGGGGAAAAAGCGTCTGGAAAAACAGGGCGGTAATTGTGATTCCATCATTATCATCGTCATTATCGTCGTCGTTTAATGAGTGGGGGTATTTTTCGCAACTCGTGCCTGCATGAAAAACTCTTGAAAATAACGAACTAACGAGGCGACACACGGAGAGGGAAAATCTGTGAAGAGGCGGGATGAAGTGATTATTCGTAATACGTCATCAGCGCAATCCTGTACACTCGCAACGTTTCCGGGTTGTTTTTAAACGAGTTTCGAACCGCCAGTGGTGAGGATGCTCCGGGTTCAAGCGACAGTGAAAGGAGAGAAGGGAGGAAAGGAAGGAATCCTGGCTCCTCCTCGTGCTCACCCTTAATTACAACGAGACCCCTCTTCTGTCCCATTAATAAGCGGCCTAAACAAACTGCCTCCGTATAAATACTCGAATATCTCTCTCTCTCTTTTCCTCTCTCTCCCACTCTCTCTATCTCTCTCTCTCCCTCGGTCTCTCGCTCCTCTCCGCTCTCCTCTGCTCATGTAATTAAATTTGCATTGTATTTCGCAGCTCTTCATTCGTCCTTTCGAACCTTACTTTATTTTCCTCACTTAACCGTTCTTATTCTCGACTCTCCACATTTTTTCCGCCCGTCGGTCTCTCGAGCATGGGAAGAATCTAAACATCTCCGTTATGGTCTTGTCAAAACAAAAATTCCACAGCCATCAAAAAAAGAGAAGAAAAAAAAAATTGGGATTACGTAAAGTTTCAAGTCAAGTATACTACTCATCGATGGCCATTGCACAGTGCCGCCGATACCATTGTTGCGAAATAAACGATGAAGTCACCCACCATACATAGAAATAAATCATTGAAAAACTGGCCTCTCCTCTTATCCTACCACTTCACATTCGTTCGGTTAGCTGTGGTGGTCGTCGTTATACCCGACTATCCGTTCGTTCCCGGAAGGGCGCTGAAGCGTACTTCCGGAGGCTTGGCTTGGCTTGAGCTAGCAGGGGCCGCAGTCAGCCAGGCAGCCACTCCTGCTCACACGGATGCACCATAAATTGATATGTTAATAGAGAACCGATTGTTGGATCGTCTAGGCTGTCGCTATTTACGCAGATCCGTGTTCTCTGTTCAGAACTCAAGGCCTATCGCGGTCGCTTTTGTTATCTTGCAGAGAAGGTTGAGCCACGGAATTAGGTGCGTTCAATCTATACTTCTTGCTTCCCTCATTATCACTCTTCTCGCAATACCTGTTAGTTATGATTTACTTCCCAGTCATGCACCACGCTGCGTGATCTCACCTAGTCCTTCATTGCTTTGACAAAAAGTACACGGTTTTTCGAAGGCTCGCCGTTGCAAACCAGAATCGAAACGCACTTAGTTTTGGTGCCCCGAACGCTTAGGTGGCATAGAAACGAGGACCTTATCAACCTCGACACGCCATCACCACCATCAGACATGGGTGATCCCGTTGTATGGCTCACCGGCTCACACCGACACTGTTACACTATGCTGTACCTGGCCTTGGTTTGGGTTCCTCTTCTCACTCGGCACGCAGTCAGGCACGCAGTCACGCAAATGGGTTGCTGCTTTGCGTTTGAGCACGCCTGTCACGTGCTCGGCGATGACTGACTCATCGAATTGATCTTGAGAAAAAAAAAAATTCCTGCGTACTCTTATCCAACAGTAAGACGGAACTGGAATAAGAAACTGGGAAGGTAAATACAAATTTGCCAAAGGAAGGAAGCAAGCGTCGTCGATTATGTCGTAAACTATAATGTTTGTCAATGCCATATTATTATACTCGTGGAATCTCTACAGTGAATCATTGTTCTTGTCGGTGCTCTGATGGCGTTGTTTCAAACTTGAAACACTCACTCCGGTAGGTATTCCTGTACAGATACTGAGTACGGGGGGCGTCGTCTACGTAACCTTTACGGCGTGCGCTATACATTCACACTTTGGAATACAATACCCAGTTGAATACTCCGCACGATACGATATACACACAATGGTGCCTCCGGAACAATAACCCTGTAATAATTGACCAGTAACCTACCACCTTCTACCGTGTACAGAAATATCATTGTTTACATTATACGTGTATAATAACTTTTACCCAACTGTGATAAAATCACGGTCGCGCGATGTCCTGCTGTTTCACACTTCGTCTTCCTGAGAAATTCGGAGAATCAGAGGATTTCGTATCTTTGCGAAGACTCGATGAATGGTACGACGAAGAATCTGAAGAAGGTATTAGGGCTAGAATATAGAATAATTTGAAGATGATGAGGTTCAAGTAGATCGACATCGTGGATGGAGCTTGAAAATTTGTACATTCGAATCGTCTTAGCCAGATAAAAAAGACAGTGAAAAAGATTGATTGGCATTACTACTCGAAGTTTCGGCTCGCAAGAGCGAAAGAAAAAAATTTTAATCGGTAAACGTATGCAATTAATTCTAACCTGATGCGAGTTTAATATTATAACAGGAATAACAATGAGAAGACGACGGTAGTTGAGGTACACATGTACATGGCTAAAGCCATCAAGACGTAAGGATACGAGGCGAAAGATAAAAGGACGATATTACTATACTTATGGAAATGAAAAACTCGTACTCCACCTCTATAAATATTTCTCTCCCCTGCCGATCTGCCCTTCTTTCTCCTCCTTCTGCTTCTCGTGGAGGACGACTTACAAGAAAATGACTTTGCGAAGGTTCAACTTTAATCTCCAATTTTATCCCTGTGGCCCCCCCCCCCCCCCGGAAAACGACCATCGCTACTGTCTATGCCTGCTTTCCGTTATGGTCCATACCACCCACCCTCGTGGGCACGAGAGCCCTAATTGTTCGAGATACTTGGAAGCTTGTACCTTTGCCAAACCGCCGCATGATTTTTAATTATATACCCTCCATATCCATTGCCTTCAAGAATGAAATTTGAAAAAGCCTTGTTCGAAACGCGACGAGAATAACCAAACTGGGAAGCTTCAAGGCTCGCGAAAAGCTGGCGACGGGTGTCGGAACGTCAGAGAGCAAAGCGTCGGTCGGTTTTTTCCAATTTTCGTAATTATACGTCGAAAGTTGATTTGCCTTAACAGACGGGTTCCGGTTAAGTCTGATCGATTTTCATGCTTGGACACCGAAACTGATTGATTTCGGCGTGGCCGTCTATCTACCTATCTATCCATCCATCCATCCATCCATCCATCTATCTATCTACCTATCTATCCGGTTCCCCGGCCGACCAACGCAATAAAATGATTGACGTGTTGCCCAGCGGGGGTCTGACAGAGTCGGGGGTCGTAATGACGTCAGCAGCGGATTGGCGCGGGGTGGTTGGTTATTTTGGCATGGCACATGGCGCGACACAACGAAGTAGCTGCGCCGTTCCGACCGCACCAGCGATTTCGCCAAAATTTATCGCAAGCTCTGCTATGCTACGCTTTTGGCTAACGGACGGACAACGCGTCGCGTTGTATATACAGTGTATCACCGCCTGCATTTACCCTCGCCCTTCGTACCTACCTGTGAAAGCTGCCACTGACCCACCCCCCCCCCCCCCCCCCCTCACCCCTCACCCTTTCGGACTGATAATGTAGGTGTGTATTAACAACCTGCAATCCTCGCCGCACCACCTGGGGCGCAACTTCCACCCTCCTCTTCCTGCTGCTGCTGCTGCTGTTGCTGCAATACCATTTGATATGCACGAAAATTTGGAGAGATAACAACCCTAGTTGCAGCTGTTTTACACCCGTACCTTTGTACCTTTGTATCTAATTTGACTACAGTGATCCCCTTCTTTCGGTCCGTCGTTCGTCACTTTCGTCCAGTTAGGTAACGACACATCTCTCGACAACGTTTTTTTTTATCTTTGTTGATAACTCGGTCGGACGGTTTCATATCGTTTCTTAATGCTCTTGACTCTAATATGCATGCATGCATTTTGTATGTGTAAGAGTGGGTGAAGCGATGAGAAAACGGGGTGTATTGAAACCCCTGATAAGAGACCCAATTATCGAACTATCAGGGACGAAAGCCATTCCGTTTGGGTTTCCAATTATTCGTCAGGGAAACGGTATGCCAATATTCCGCTCGATAACACCGCGCTAATGGAATGCTCGAATGACAATGGTAATGGTATTAGTAGTATTACTAGTGGTAGCAGTGATGATATAACAATAATAATGATGAAGGTATTTTGAAATCGCCCGAAATCAGCTCACGCTCAAAAATATTCAAGAAAATTAATAAAAAATCCATCAAGCCTTGGACTCAAACAATACGTAACGGGAGACACAAGGATTACAGAATCGTTAAAAACACGAATAGATTTAGTATTTTCAAACTTTTATGTTGTGACCAATGTGCTTAAAACGTCGCAAATAACAGACCATTAAATATTACGAATAGATTTATATACTGAAGAACAGGACAAAGGCATAACCGTAAACTTTTATACACGCTACTACACAAATTTTAGCAAACAAAGTTTTAATGACGCGACGCGAGTGCATACTAGAAAGAATTACAATAGAAATAACAACATCAATTTGATGACGTACCACATTGCACAATACATTCTAGAGGCAATAAATTTAGTAGCACCACAAATTAAGAAAACAATACCTGTAAGATGGAAAAAGAATCCGTGGATTACGCATCAAGTTAAAGAAAAAAGTAATACTTAAGTAAAGTACCTAATTAATAGAAAACAAAGAGTCAAACTTGGTGATACTACATCGAATAGACGAGCCTTTGGCAAATATTTAGCAGAGGTATTTTTCGGGGATTTCATGACTTTCTGCAGAGAATTATTTTAGAACAATGGCATGGTTGTTCTAAGTTAATTTTACAGCATCATTCAATTTGTTCGGAGGCGCTATACATCGACAAACCAAGCTTAACCGATCACGTAAGCATAAACTTGGGCTTAGCAAGACTACTGGTCATGCGTCTAGCCCCATGGAAAGCTCCGCATTTGATCAAACTAATTTGTATATTGTTACTTATTTATAACTATGAATCACATTTACACAAGAACTTTATTTTCCGTCGTTATGTTATACGAATTACATCAGAGTCAAAAAAAATTTCTTATCGCCGTGATTCGACTTATATTGTTTATATTGCATCATCAAGACAGTTCTTTTTATGAAATGTATAATTTGTACTCAAATTCATATGGCTCACTTCGCTTGATCGAAGCTTTTTCTTACTTGGCACGAGACACTTTCGTGTCTCTTGATAAATAAATTGTTCTCGTATGAACGCATCAAACGAAAACGATGTAGAAGCATGGTAAATGAAAACAAGTAGCCTGTGGCTAAATAAACAATATCAATCTCTCCCACTCTCTCCAGAAATCGGGCATTCAAGCATCTTCAAAATCAAAGAACAACACAGTCTCTTTGAAAAAATCGTCTCACAATAAAATGCCCAGAGCGCTGTTAGTTTGATGTGCATTCTATCAAACCCTCGGTGCAACCCTCGAAGCAGTGGCAGCAAATTTGCGTTTGATGTCTGACGTAACGCCACGCGGCTGCTTCGGCCCTGACTCCGTCCGGATGATTAATGCTCCGCCACGTCGTCGACGATGACTCTCGCTCGATGGGTGACCGGACGCCTCGCTTCAGGAGCGCGCATTTTAATCATCAGTTGCACAACAAAAAAAAAAAAAAAAGGGCGAGCGACAAAAATGAACAATCAAAAACCTCACAAAAACACTTTACCACAGTCATCCGGCAAAACAGATACGAGGATTGCGTTCATTCGCAGCACAGGGGCGATGAATTTTCTTCAAATTTCATAAAAACCTTCCTGCAGATCCTTCGATCGATCATCATCGCTCGCCTCGATCGTTCGGCACTTGGTGAGAGAAGGAAAAAAGGGAATTGGAGAGAGACAGAGAGAAGAAATACTGCGTTAGCGTAGAACACCGTTGGGCAATATTTCCTGTTTATAGCGTTGCTAAGCCGCAACTAACCGCCTTGTTAGGAAGTTACCAACCCTCTCTCTCTCTTCTTCTATCTTTGCCCTACCTCCTTCTCGCTCTCTCTCTCTTCTCCTTCATGCCAGGCCCGCGGCGCGGTGCAGACCGTAAATCATAACTTGAGGAGAAATTCGCGTGCGAGCACTGCTGGGTTCGCTTTAAGACTTAAGAGGAAACTTTGCGCCTTCGGTTTGCTTCCCTTGCAGTACGTGAGTCAGCGCGCCCAGTCCCATACTCCAGGAGCTTAGAATCTTCTGCCGATTCATCGACGATTACGCAATGTACCATTTCATTCGACCTTGGGATCCGGTGAAGTATCAAACTTGGAGTAAATAAACCAACCACTACGGCGTTATCATTGAATCTAGAAACCAATAATTGATCAATGACGCGTAAAATTTGATGATGCGATGGGATAAATCACACGGAGCGAGAGCCAGATTCTCCTGCACGGGGATTTGAAAAAGGGTGAAAGCTCAGTGCGGGAATGAAAAGTTGAGTTTTCCTAGGAAAGAGGAGAAAAATCTAGAAAAGAACTAGTTGATCATAGGAATACGGTTCGTTTGCCGGAACAGCTGCACGTAGGCAGATACTATGTGTGGAAATTTAATAAGCGTAGAAAATTTCCATCCCTCGGCTCTTTGCCGCCCCGGCTCTTTTGACAAACAAGGAAACTGCTCGGCGCCAGCGCCGGAATCAGCGGCCTGGCCTTTCCCGGCCCGCGTGGACGCCCTTGGCAAGCACTCGGCACTCCTCGTGGATGTGTACGCGGGTGGAAGGAGTGAGTGCGGCTGTTGGAAAGGGGCTGAGTGCGGCACTGTGTACGCGGATAATAAGCTCCGCTCGTTTCCGTTTCTATTCCCTCGCCGTTTGCCCGGTTCGCGCGGTCCTTGTCCTCCATGGCGTCGTCGTCGTCATCGTCGTCGACATTCTCGGGACGAAAAATTGTTTATGGCTGAAAAGTAGCACCCTTCGACACTCGCGCACACCGAGAACCTACCTGCGTTGCCCTGCCTCTCGTGCTAATTACGAGCAACGGTCGGTCTTGCCCCTGGTATACATGGGTGTGGCGTCACGTTGCGTCATCCAACCCCCCCCAACCAGATGACGACTCGACACTTTCGACCTTTGGCACGCGCCGATGAGCAAATAAGGGTCGCCGGGGAGCGAAGATTAGGGCAGGAGAATTCTAGACCGAATCCACGTTGTATGTCATGTACCGAAAATTGGAGATAATTTCTTGTTGCGATGATAACAGTGATAAGTTTGCTATCGGGATAACGAATGTCATCATTTAATATCGTTGATATGGTTTTGGATAGGCATTCACCAGGATTCAAATTCAGAACAAAAATCTATGTCACAATGAGTTGGATTTCTTAATCGTGAAAACTTGAAGACTTGACAACCAACAGTATCCCCGAAAAATGATTTGATGATCCCCCTGAGGTTTGTTTCGTGATGGTTGGCGGCATTTCAGTTACTTGGACTCCTCCTACGACTTCGAAGAGTCATTACCTTCAAACCCTTCTTCTATTTCATTCAATTTTAACCGAGTATCGGGGGGGGGGGGATATTTCGACCGTGTCGAATGGGGCATGTTGCAAGTCGAGTAAACAGTGTCTGCAGTTCTGGTAGAATGGCATGAAAAATCGGGACTACACGGAGTATCAGGAGCAGCACCAATGTGCAATGTGCAGTCAGTTCGCTAGTGCGCCGAGAGAGGTGAGGGGTAGTAAACTGCATCGGGCTGCAGCACCGGCGGCTACTTGTCAAGGAAAATTATCGGAAATTTATTTGCATCGGTTGTTCCTGCTGCTGCAGTTGCGGTGTACTTGTCCTCTCAACGGCGTTTTGAATTCCTGTGAAACAGAGTGGAGAGACGAGAAGGATCGATTCGAGAATCGGTAAATGAAGGAAAGTGGTAAACGAGAGGGAAGAAAGAACCAGTTAATCTTCACGGTCCACCAGCCTCACGGAAATCCACTAATTAGTTCCGTATCCACTGCATTTTCATCACCCTTGGCACACCCTCGTCTTGCCTCCCTCGCCACCGCATTGCAGCCTGTTGTGCAGCTTTCAGGAACCGGGAAAGCGAAGGAAACATCGCGGAGCATGCATTTCGATTCCCTGCTAGGAAAGAGCAAATCCAAAGCAAGCACTTCGAAATTTTATACATCCGACAAAGACGATAAAAGGCTGTGCTGATTGCCCTTTTTCACCCACTGATTTTCCTCGTTTTCCGCTCAGAGATCTAAATGCAAAGGTCAATCATTCTCATCAGGTGAAGAATCTTCAAAGAGCCTTAACAATAATAATTAAAGTATCTTATGAAGAATGACTTGAAGTACTTTTTTTCTTGACTAGAGATTAATTCGTATGACTCGAAGCTACCCCTACGATTTTACAAGCTTTGTACTGACTTCCATGTTCGATTCCAAAGTGTCTCATCACGCTGTTTGACCAAACGTGAGTAAACCTTCCAATTGAAGAAAATGGTTAACCTTTTTTCAACCCTATGTCGTCATATTATTGGTTCCAAGTTTTCGTTGAAATTTTTTGATTTCTGACTTTTCTCGTGTTCTTTCTCTTCATACTTGATCGTGGCGATGTGGTCTGGCTTCTAGGGGTGGAAAATATCGGTGACTCGATACGTCGGCGTGCGCAGCTATTCGGCGGCAATAAGGAGGGGCAGGGGAGAAGAACGGTTGTTTGTCCGTTCGCTTGACACACCGCCACAAACGTGGGAGTGGTATGCGTCCCTATCCGAACGGCATTTTTATCTATTTGCCTTCTTTTTTTTTTTTTGTTGGTTCTTCATTTTTTCGATCTGTTTGCTAAACCAAGTGACGCCGCTGCTGCCATCGCCGGATCCACCCCAATATCGCTCTGCCGAACAAAATACGCTGAAATTCATCCGCCCAGCAGACTCATGTGCGCATGTATGGGTATCTGCCTCCATTCCCCCCGCCGGCTCGGTACCATCATCAAAACTCACCCCCGGATCATAGCCGCGCAAACAATCACCACCCAGACCGAAACCCCATTGTTCACCGAGTAAATTCAACCGACCCCCGTATTCTCTATAGCTATGCCGAACTGGACTCTTAATTCCGCCCTGAAAATTTTTGAAAACAATGTCGTATGCGAACGAAAAAACGGAGATGAGGTACTTTTTTAACGGTCTTCTCTACGGCCAATGTTTATACGATGTTGGTTCATTTTAGCTTTTGGACGAAAACAATCGAAATCAAAAGCTGATCAGCAATGTTGCTAGGATATTTTGTATTCGGTCTGGTGCGAATGTGAAATCTTTCTTTTCGACAGTAGCAAATGTTTTCTGGTTCTCAAAATTCGATTACCGCTCTCTGTCTTTCTAAACACGGAATTTGATTGATATTTTTCTGGATCTTTTTTTGGCGCCCCGAGTGTTGTTTGATTATTTCATCGTTCGATCCGAGAAACCGACTAGATCTGACTCGCCTTTGACGCGGTTTTTTTTTTCTTTTCCTTTTTCGGTTTCTCCTATTCTTGTCCGGTTGAGCATGGTGTACAGCTAACTAATAATATAAAGGCATGGAAAATAACGCGAGGCGAGGGGTTGTATTATAGTTTGCCCTCGGTTTGCTTAGTCCCTCTCTTCCCCCTTTCCTTCTTTTCGCTTCGAAGTCCGTCCGTTCGTTCGAAGGGTATAAAGGATGAAACGGAATCGGCATGCCACGCCCGGCTGCGCCCGTCGACGACTCAGCTCAGCTGAGCTCCTCTGCAAAGCAGTAAAGAATTCACCCGTTATTGAATCAATATTGGACCAACGTATCAACCCCCGCCTCCCGAAACCGATATTTCGAAAAATCCTTGGCATGCTGTTTACGATCAATTACCATCCCAATCCCATCTGTTCTCCATCTCTCCTCCTTGTTCCACTGTTCCCTTTACGCGTCGAAGCGTTTTGTTTCATGCGAAAAAAGTTGACCTCTGAAAAACAAGAACGGCATAGGAGAAAAAAAAAGGAAGAGAATCGGTATGTTTACCGCGTGCGAAATGAGCGATTTTTTCCGGTCTCGTGCAAGTCGCCTGCGGTCATTTCTCACTGGAATCCACCGAATTATTTAACAATACCTACCCTAGCAGCAACGTTTCAGCGAACGGTGATAATAAAAATTAAAAAACGAAACGTGGAAGCGTATAAAAATGAGGAGACGGAAAAGAATAACTGAGTGAAAAAGGGGGCAGAGGCGGTATACGTATAGCATACTTATTTGCGAAATACATAAATCCTTTTCGCAAAAAATATTTGGGGGACAATATTGCGCTCTAAATTTTCTTCTTTTTCTTCTTTCTCTCCTTCCCACTTTCATGCACAATTCGCTCAAATTTCCCGCCCGCTCACCAGTTTCTTTTTACGAACACCACCAAATTTTCATCCCTCTCTCTGTTTCCCGTACCCTTTTGACCCTCCACCGTGTTGCGCCTACAACCTGCACCTCAACCAACCGGAGGGCGCGCGACTCAAATTATAATTAATTGACTGCTGCAGGATCATAGCCGCCCACCTCCTCCTTCTCCCACAGTTTTTTCTGCTCTCCCCCCTCCCCACCCTTTTTTTATCGCTGCTTTCTCTTTCTATTGCACACAGTGGGGGGTAAGAAAATTAACCCACCTTCTACATTCGCATAATCGTAATTTCCTTGAATACACATTGGTGGATTAAACCCCCGCGTTGAAGTAACAACACTCTAATTTGTTTTTTGTTGTTTTTTTTTTCTCCCTGCCACTCGACTTCCAACGACAAAAAGCGTCACGTCTTTTTCGATTCATATTAAAAGCGCGAGTGTTAAGTATTCATAGTCCCTCTTTCCATCTTTGATTCTTCACTCTGGACTTCGTCTTCTTCTTTATATTCCGTGTAATTGTGCGGAGCTTTTTTCGCTATAGAACATTCACCCCGTCCCATTCTCTTTTCGGCTATAAGTTTTATCGATTGGAAAAATCCTACTGGATCAGTTTTCGAGTTTGCGGTAATGGCGGTGGTGATGATGTTGGTAGTGGTGGGCGATCGTGTTCGGGGCAACAAGTCGATACGCCTGAAAGACAGTGCGGCGGGGGGGGGGGAGACGATGTCGAACATCCTCACCCTAGCTCACCCCGTCCCGACCCCATCCCCATCCTCCGAAGAAGCTGCTGAACCTCCTTTATCCTTGTCTACTGTCCTGCAGGCTAGGAAACGTTAGGTGACTTTAAAGTAAGGAGGCCGATGGTGGTGGTGGTAGTTTGGGTAAAAACTCGCGACAAACGAACGAGCGAACGAATCCGTCGAATGGAGTTTCGGAGGGCGGGAGGACACCGAGTCACTCTGGCGAGAGTAGCAGAGGGCAGAGGACACACGGGGAAAGAAGAGAGAGAAAGGTCAAAGGCTACTGCATTGCGCCGTCACGTCCCCGGGGACGACGGCGTTCGAGGGTCCTCGGGAAGATGGTTCATTAGTTGTCGCATTGCAGGACCTGCCTGCTTCCTCCGGACCCCGGTGTCATCCTCACCAAGCCGAGAGCTGGATACTTTATCGAGTGAACCACGTTTTCGGGGTTAACCGAAAATGGGGCTTTTCACTTCTCTCACGAAATCCTTGTCGCGGTCTCTCTCATTTCCCAGCTATAACTGCACCACCTGTACGTGCCGCCAGAGTTAGATACACCAGTAGAATACACATAAAGGTTGGAAACGCTACAGTTCGGCTGGCTTAGGCAAGTGTAGCTAACTGAAAACTGAGGGTGAGAAAATTTCACTGCCAACAGAATAGAACCTCGCATTCAGTACCCGTCATTCTCATCCTCGCCACTCGGTGTACGCAGACCTGAAACTATCTTCGGACGCTACTCTGCTCTGATCGACGGTATCTGCAATCAATTTTCACATCGCGCAGACGGACCTGACGATTCCATAATTGTACACGGTGCACGGTTGTGTTCAATTCATTTCGAGTCTCGTTTATGTTGAGCATTTCAAGCTCACGAAAAGTATTACACAAGGTTCTTTTTATCCTTGCGTTAGTAATGAAATCGAGAGATTCATCATTTCTTATAGCTTCAACGTATTGAATACTTGACGGAAAAGTCTTTAGTGGTCGTGCGTTGTTGAAGTCATCAAATCACGCATGTATTCGAAAAACGCTTAATACCGTCTGATTGGAATACTGCACAATAGAATTTTCAATGGACAGGTAAATGCAACGAAAATCTATCATGAATCACATTGTACATTACGTTATTATAAATTTGATACGTTGTGTACAGAAGAGGACATGTACATCGAAGAGACCCGTTGGTTGGTTGGAAGAGCACGTGTTGGTATAAAGGGATTTTGCAATTCCAGCTATTCTCTGATCTCCTCTCTCTTCGAGTCGACAGGCGAGTGAACCCGACCGAACTCAACCCAACACAGCTTACCCTATACCGGAACATCCCAACCCATATTATCCTATCCCGTCCCGTTCGTTCCTCCTGTTGTGTGTGAGTTCTCTTCTCCACCCATCTCTTCACTTCTCTTCTCTTCTTCTATCCCAATGTTTTATCGCTATCCGGCACATGCCTACCAGCGTCTGCAGCACTAGCAGTGTGCTCGTGTGCTGCACCGAAATGCCGAATTTAGCAGAAAACTTAGTTGAATATTGTTTGGTTGGGGGATTTGTGCCCGAGTGAGCTTAGCCAGCTCGGCGCGCTGCTGCCCCAAACCTTCTTCATCCCCGTCTCCGCATACGTCTACCAGATATGTAACGGCAACTGGGCAAAGAGAGGAGGTGGATAGACACACAGAAGGAGTAAAACGAAAAATGTGCATCTCTGAGCTCATGGTGCTGTACCTTCAGGTTTTGGTGGAGGCGAAGCAAGGAGAAAGGGTAGAACAGTGGAACGGGGTGAAATGTATTGCACGAAAGATATGGAGGCTACTGTTGCTGCAGTGAGACTCAGCCCGGATGTACGCCTGGTATGAGGAAGAGGGTAAAAGCAGAGAGCGTTTCACGCTACGTTTACCATTTTATTTTAGTAGTTGAATATAAAATTCATATATATTTTGACAATCTCCTCAGAAATCTATTGAACCAAAAAAGTCCTGAGGTGCATTCGTCATTCGTGATTATAGGTGATGGTGATGAGACATACTTTGTGGAAAAATAAATGGATGCTCAACGTCGACGAGATTTTTTTCATACTACAGCTACTCAACAACAATGACAAAAACAACAGTCTCATTAGATGATCAGACCAAATGACTAATAAACTTCTGATGCTTCTACCTACCATTCAAGTTGTTCGACCAGCTTGGAAATATCAGGAATTATAAAAAGTCGGATCGATGCTGCCAGTGGAGAAGGAGGAGGCGGTCTGAAACTATTTTCGTAACTTGATCGATCGGTTTTGTATGTGTGTTTGTAGGTTTTAACCGCCTACTTACCTGCTTACGCAAGTGTTCCGTTCTCTCTCCAGCAACTTCGTAAGAAGACTGGATAAAATGCAAAGCTTCTTCATGGGCGTCGTCTTCGATCATTATCATCGGCAACTGTTCGAATCAACCAGTCGCAATTTTTTGCACCATGCATGCGTATGTGGAGAATTGTAGTGTTTAATTCGTGCACGAAACTCAACTACAGAGTGTGAGGAATGGGGTTGTAACCAAAGTTTTGATTCGGAGCTCGCTTCCGCTGTTTCCCCGCGTTATGTTTTGACAGTTTCCCAGAGCTTTCGAATTCTAGTGTGTCCGCTTCGTCCGGTGCTCAGTAATGCTAACGGGTCGAAGGACTGTCCGCCCAACCACCACCTTTGGCAGAGGAAAGTTTGCCTCTGGAATTCTGCCGAAGGCAGGCCGGCAGGCAGGCGCAACGTGGCGGCTATTAGACGTTGCCTGCCTGACTTGAATCTCCCGCAAAACTTAGCCAAGTTATGAAAGTGGGATTGAGTTTGAGCGCCTGCATCGTCGCCGAGAAGAAGGTGGCGATGAGGATGAGTAGGAGGGGTGACCACGGCCTGCTGAGGGAGGATATACGAAACATATTAGGCGCTCTGGCACGTCCCGGAATTGTTGCAAACTTTTTCCCCACTTGGCGACATTACGCCAACCCAACGATGCTCGAGAAGAGTGAGGCAGCCCAGACCCAAACCAACCAACTAACCAACCAACCAACCAACGAACGAACGAACCCCTCCGAGCACAAGTGCTGCTCGCGGCAAGATTGAACCATCAAAAGTTAGTCGTTCGTGCTCTGAATTCTTCGATGATATTTTTCCATAAGAAGTCAAGAACAGAAAAAAAAATGTCGTCTATACCTATCCGGAGCTGTCCAATCACCGTGATCCCACGAGCCTCCGGAGTATTAAGGAAAACTAGGAAACCTGTACGCACGCACAAGGAGGGGATGTTAAAGGATTTTGGGGATGGAAGAAGATCGGGCGGGTGATGTCAAGTAGGGGAGAATTCGCGAGAGAAACGTTCAAAAGCCGAGTCGTGAAACGTGAAGAGGAGAAGCGGCCGAGCGAGTGAGCGACCCCTTTGGCCGGTTAAGAAAATGTGCTCAAGTTCCAAATAATTAGTTTCCATAGGGGTCGTTGGGGGCTCAAGTTTTCAACCGTGCAGAAGCAGCAGTAGCCTGGTACCGTCGCCGAGAAGAGGAGAAGAGAGATCTCTCGAGCTAATTGGAGCGATAGTTAATGAGCTTTGAGGCCCTCTAATCAGACGAACGTTTTGATTGGCTACGCGAGCGAGCGACTCGTGAGCCCGGTGCAAACAACCCTAAACTCAAGTTATACTCTCAGACCTCCACCTCCATCTCCGCATCCTCCTTCCGGTCCGCTCTTCCGCGATTTGTCAACAGCTCTTGAAACCTTCAAAAGCAATCGCGCTGCACTGCTGCATGAATACTACGGTTCATCCGTATCCACTCGAAAAACAAACTTTATATCCAGGCGAGCACTGAATCGAATCAAGCTGTGTAATGCAAAGTTCTTCTTTCGGGGTATTAGCTTCCTAGACAGCAGACAGGTAGGCTGCGCAGCATGTAAATACAGAACGAGTACGGGAACGTTTCGATTTCCCCTCACAATCAGTCAATCGCCAATGATGCAGTCTGCGTTTCGAGCGAAACCTTTGTCGACCTAGTAGCAAAGCCGATTCTGCACAATCAGTAACGTCGTCGCTATTCCAGAGTCTTTGTCTGGCAGATCGATATCTGGGGGTTTGAAAAGCCAAAGTCCTCTGCGGGCTCGACGCCGTGGGTCTTTCCCCCTCCCTTCGGTGATTAATTAACCAATTATACGAAGCGACTTATCACCCTTCTCTGGCGGCCTGGGTTCGGAGGAGAACAGAATTTGTAAGCGACCTACTATACAACTAATCGTTCGTCTCTTGGCGTTAATTGCCATTGTACGCCTCCTCGGCCTGATTCCAAGCAGCTCCGGATTTCAAACGCGATGAAAGAACTGGCTACAGTCTCTCTTTCTCATTACGTTCCAGAGAGCTGGACACACGCACACGACCAGTCTATTCGATGCCGTTAATAATAAATTACCGCTCGTCGAAGTTCGCTATTCCCCCCTTCTCAATGACTCACCGAGAGGAGGGAGGAAATAGGAGAGGAAGAGAAGGAGAGACCAAGTATCGCGTGTCCTAACGACCCCCCCTCCGAGTCCCTTCATCGACCCAGACGGACGCCAACTGCAGTTGGTAAAGATTCGTTCGTTACTCGGAATCTCCTCACTCCTAGACCAAACATATCGCATGGTGCGGTTCCAGAAATCTCCGACAGTGAGTCAACTTTGCGGGATACGTGTACGCAACTTGCGAGCACCAGCTGCAGGGGAAAACGTTTGCCAACCCTGAGCGAAGAGTTTTCTTCAATTTTGTACCATAAAACAAATCTTCATCATTTCCTACATTTGTAATCAGGAAGGATTTAGTCAAGGTCATAGAGTTAATGTGCCGAGTTTGTCCCCCCGAAAGTTTGCGTTCAGGATCGATTGTCGCGGAATTGTATCCGTGGAAAAATAAGAGTGGAAAAAGTTATTTTCGGCATCCGCTGACTGTGGAGCGAGTATTGATACACAGAGGGTGGTGGATACCTATAACTTGTAACTTTTGATCTGAAAAATGTAATGGCCCTACGAAAGAAAAGGTACGAGACGTGAACGGAGCCCTGAGGGGTCTCCGGATGCATTTTTCATGCCGTGAAAAAGATCTATACCGGAGAAACGATTGGAGTACGAAGGAATAGAAAGCATATTGTATTCAAACGACGTAATTCCTCGTGTATATTCTTATTCTTCGGAGGCGAACTCACGAAGAAGAAGCGAAGAAACTATGAATCGTCGGCTTCTGGCGCTACGATCCAGACGAATTTATCGTCATCCTAGGGGTGATCCTTTCTTGTTGTTATCGTTTTTCGTTATGTGATCCTCGTCCGCTTGACTGCTACTGGAATAAATAAAAGCACACGGAGTATCTCGGAAAGATTAGCAGGTTTCCGGACATATTACGAGAGCAACCGGGTGCCAGACGAGGTGAAGAAAAGAGGGAAGATCCGCTGGGATAGCAGGGTTCGAAACTCCCTCGGTTATCTGAACGCCTCTTCAGCGTCGCCCTTCCCCCGAATAATTACCTAATTAATTACCACTCTTACGATACACGGACGGGGGCAGAAGGGGGCTGCAGGTGCGAGCGCATGGTAATTACCATCAACGAACGGAAGAACCCGCGTGGTTGTTCCCCGCCTGTCTGCCAAACCCCCACCGTTAATTAACATAGATAGTAACCCTCGCATGCGTTTTTTGCAACGTAACATCTGCATTGTATCCCCCCCCCCCCTCTTTCGTCGTCCGTCATCAACTTCTTTTTCATCCCACTTCCGTCTTCGTCGTTCAGTTTTTTCGATAGCTGAAAACACCCGTTCTTCGTCGTTTACACATCTCTGCAGATTCTCCAGGTGCCATACTTACCCCGAGGCTCGAACGCATTGTCGTGACCGGAATGAAAAAGTGTTTTCCTGATCGCGTGTAAAAGTGAGAAAGAGAAACAGAGAGAGAGAGGGAAAGACGCGATGTGATGGTCGGTCAGAGCTGAGAGCGTGATTTGAGCTGATTTGAGCTGTTGGTGCGGGGATTTCGAATCGTTTTTCGAGGATGGAATCGAGAAGCCAGAGTGAGCAGAGAGAGGCAGCCCGAAAGCCGAATGGTGGGCGGGACTCGAAGGGAGGAAGAAAAAGATTCCGTGTGTTAAAAAACGCGAACCAGGCAGAGGTTAAGAAAGGGCCGGTTCGCGTCCGAAATCTCAAGTGGCCTTTCCCTCTTTCCTTCCTCCATCGCCCCAATATTTCGGTCTCGTAGCCTCAGATTCGCCCCGGCAACTCGCCACCCAACCCCATCCCACCCAACCCTGAATTTAACCCAGCATTTTCTTCTTCTTTTTCTTCTTCGACGACGATGTTCTTTCACTCCTCTATTCATTCCTCATTCGTCTCCTTTCCTCTCCTGTGGTCTGACCTATAGTATCTGAAACGGATGATAACCGCTTGTACACAGTCAACGACGTTAACGTGCACCTTTAGTAGAAGGAAAAGGTGGAGGATGACGATGGATAAAAGCAGACCTGAATACCATTCAGGGTTGACGATTTCAGGATGCAACGATCAAACTTTCAAATGCTATAGGGGGGCTGAATAGACGTTTGGAAAAGTTATCGAATCTTCTTCTCTTTCTGTTTTATCCATTTCTATGCATCTGAAGGAAAAAAGGAGGAGGAGGAGGACGCTAGATACATCATTATGATGCAGTCTGCAAACTTTCCGCAGCTCCCCGTCCATTCTTCTTATTTTCTCCAATTCCTCGTCGCTCCCAGTGCCGCGGGTCTCTTGTTTCCGGTCAGCTAATCAACGTCGACGGTGCAAGACGACGAGGATGTGGATGCCAGAATTGCCACCCGCGACGGATTTATTTCGAAGGGGTGAGACTGACTCGAAGCTCTAGCGCATTCTGATGGGAGCTAGAAGAACTGCACGCAGCATGAATCTTTCATCCGTTCTCAATCGCTTCGTTTATCGTCTTGGATAGAAACCTGACTGCTATACGTAGACCGTCTAAATCCCACCATCGAATTCCACCATCGCTGCGAATGTTACCATTCAAAGAATAAGAAGTAGAAGAAGATGACGAGAAGCTGTAATAAAAAGAAGACGGGCGAATGGCACGTGTTTAAAAAGTATTCGCGCAGTTTTCGCGAGTTAGTGACATCACGACCTGGGTGACATTTCCTCTCCTCCTTAGTCGACTGTCCTCCTTCAACCTCTAGCCAGAGTCTCATCGATGTGACACTCCGAGTCGGAGAATTGTTGGGGCTCGGGGAAATACGTAATTGAAGTAATCCACGGCGGGCTGCTACGGGTTTCAGTATTCTGTATTGGTTTGTATCTACAGGCCAGAGGGATGAAGATACAGGATAGGGATCTGGTCTGATCACGATTCCGCGGACGGCACGAGGAGTTGAAATCCGATTCGAATTCTCCGCGGGGCAGAGGCAGCAGTCGAACGGGGGCGTAGGGTTAGATCGTCTTGGCCCCAGGGCTCATCGCTCATTCATGGGGCATTTACTTCCCCTCCCCTCTATTACCTCTCTTCTTCTCCTCCCTTCCTGGATCAGCTGCGGGGAGGAAGGAGAAAACCTTACCGGCCCATCTACACAACCCCGCGAACTGAACTCAACGCCATTAGGGGGGCAAGCGAGAACCCGAGAACCCGAACCCGAACCTAACGGCAAGGCATTACGGCTGTCCTCGTCCTTCGGGAAGTATCGGGAGCCTGGCAATTGCCGTCTCAATTTCGCACCCCGATGTTCACCGTCAGCACCCCTAAAACGCAAACAACGAAGAAGTAAGGAGAACGGATTTCCCAGTCATGGTAGTACTATTCTTCGCCAGTAACCTGCTGGCAACCAATGCTTACACCCCGATCTTCCTCAGGTTGTTCCTGTTGTTCTTATTCCTATTCTTTGAGTCGACTACGTGCCGCATCGATTGATCACGTTCCGGGTGCTCGGTTATATCCCGTTGGATAAGGAGCGGGCGAGGATGTACAGAGTGGAAGAATCGCGCTCTCGAGAGAGCCACACGGCAGTTAAGGGTCCAATAACAGCAATCCAGTGCTCCCGGGGGCAGCGGACCCACCACCGTAGCCATAGTCGTTACCATTACCACGGCAAGGGCCGGGTGGCGAGGCCGTCTGCCTTTATTATGTCCTTCGCAGCGAACACGTCCGTTTCCTCCTACGTACTCTCACAATCGAATAAGGAACAAGCGACCACCACGCCTCACCCGCCGACTGACCCCCCAGTCACACGCAACACCATCAACCGCCATCGCTAGCCTACTCGAAAACTCGAAATGGTGCCACTTCCTGCTTCTTCCCCATTCCATTCCGTTACGTACGCTGTTTCCGTTCACTGACTCTCTTTTCGAGACCTCGAGAACCGAATCTTTGAGGATAACCGATACTCGAGATGAGAACTCAGATCATTCCGGGTGCAAGGATAACCCCTATCACTCCCGAAACAGGATCTATAAGCTTCTATTGAGCGGAGATAATCCTCACGTTTCGTGCCCCTAATAGCTACTGCCTAAACGATTCGTGCGCCAAACTCTAGACTTCCCGAATTTTGATCAGATTATGAGAGGAAGTTGACAGTCTCGGAAATGACTGGCTGTAGTGACGAAATGGGGTCCGTCAAAGGACGATGATAATGATGATGACGCGTATTTAGCATTTCCTGATCCTCGTGTCTTTACCGCGCGGTTAAATACCGAATACAGTAACCATGTTTCCCTGTTAATTGCGAATTGCAATCTACGCAATAATGCGGAAGAAGAGGCACCGCATGCACAACGGGAGGGATGCAACAGGAGGAATGAAAGTTGAACCGTTGGTGCAGCAAGCTGGCCACCTCTGCCGGTGGCGGTAGTAAAAATTAACGAAGTTAATTATAGAGCTTACGCTGCGCGCTGCAGACATTGTATAGTAGATAGCCAGCCTGCAGCTTAATGTAATAGCACATATATCGTCCCCGCAGTCTAGCCCACGTGCATGATGAAGAAGCGTTCCGGGATTTGAACGTACCAGCCAGGAGGTGAAAGATAATAAATACGCGGTCCTCTTTGTCCTCGATCTTTCCCAGGTCATTGATGAAGGAGGGGGAAATCAGAAATGCCATTGGTGGTTGGTCTCAGGGTCTTCTCATGAGGTAGAACGCTGGGGTCAGGCATCATGGTCGCGCGATCCTCATCCCCCCATCCTTACTTTTCCCTTTGCTCGGGGACCAGTTGGTGAGGATGAGGTTATATTTTTTTATTTACCCAGCCCAATTTGCTCGCTCTTATTCGCGGACACGGCGCCACGGTGAGGAAGAGGAAAACCAACCACACGAGTGGGTATACGTGTTGTGTTCCACGGCAGCACATCTAATACGCCGAGAGTGGATTGAGAGAGAACAGCCGAGGCATCTCTGCCCGCTGCCTCGTAAAACCCGGAGAGGGTTACCCCGCTAGCTGCTGGCCAACCTTCTCGCTTACACCAAACCTTTGGGGGATGCGATGCGATGCGGTGGGATGGGCCAACGGATAGACGGACACCCTAGCCAAGTTCATTACATTAGTGCAGGTACCTCTATCCGCTCTTCCACATGCCAATAAGAGTCGCCGGACACTAGCCGCTGCTTAATGTTTTCTCTTTCTCTATCTACGACCCTGAGGACAGACTCTCGGTTGACGTAACGAGATTAGGAACAGAAACGCCTGCGACTTTTTTCCCTTGATTTCTTTCTTCCTTTTGTTTTTATCGGATAAAAAAGAAATATCACTCCAACCCCGAAGCGTCGGTTTAAGCTCTTCGAATTACCCGAATACATAAAACAGGGAAAATCAAATGGTGGTCGCTTTTTTTGATAAGGGTCTGAAGTTTTTTCTGCTGAGGTAAAAATTCATCCGTGTTTAGGAAGACGAAGAGGATGTAGAAGGTTTCGAATCGTATGGAAACGGTGAAATCGGATACTAAGCGTTCTAGACGGATAGATAGACGTGATTCTGAAGATGATGAAGAGAGATTACGACTTGCAGAGGATGAGAAAGAAGGTTTCAAATGACGCGACATTATTGGAGTAATTGAATAGATATTCCTGCAGGTGGAGTCGCAGGCTACTACTATCGCAAAAAAGAAAGAAGTCTCCCTGTTGAAGAAGAACTTACGCGCTTGAAAAATGACCACACCAAAAACCATATCATTGTGGCAGGTCAGCTTTCTTGGTTTTGACCGATATTGTGCGATAATGAATATCATTCAAACGCATCTAAGTGGCCGAGCAATGGGGTTTGAGTGCGTGTTGAGCACCTCGACCAAGTCTGTGGCGTCGATAATAATATAATTGGAGATAATAGAGCGTGCATATCTCGCGCCCAAAAGGACCATCGAGAGTCAGTATCTCTTCCTTCATTCCTACTTCTCTCCCCCCCCCCCCCCCTATCCTCTCTGCAGTTTCCATGGTTCCATCTCTCCGTTATACGATTATTGGCTTATCCCTCTCGGCCATCGTCACCCGACCGCCATGCCAGCAGCAATCATCTCAGGAGAAGATCAACCCTGCTAACGGCGAGCCCCGCAATCTTTGCTGTTCTCTGATTGTTTTCCAACCCATTTTTCCCGCGCTTCTTCCTCGCGGCCGATTATCTTATGAAAATCATTCGTTTAGTCGCCGGCGCACCGGGTGGGAAACATTGCTGCACTGGGATTTTCCTGGTGCCGTGCCCACGGTGAAACTCTTTAAACCCCCAACGAAGCGTTAACCGCACCCGGTGCCGGGATGAAGGCGGAAAAATAGAATAGAAAATGTGTATATATTTTGCCGACGTCAGTGTGTCGAGTTGAGAGAGGAGAGGAGAGGGAGAAGCACTATAAGATGAAAAGTTTGAATGAAAATTTAATTAAACGAAATCGTAAAACGATCCCCCCGCTCGCCCGCCCGCCCGTCCCTTGATACAGAATATCCGACTCAGCTGGGAAACTTTCTTTCTTCCACTTCCAGGCTAAGTGACTTAAATAATTAGAAAATTAAAAATTGCGAATATTTCGCGGGGCGAAAAGGGGTGATAAACACAAAATTACGGCGGATGAATCTAAATAATAATTAGCGGCTAACGAGGTGCCGGTGGTTTGGATTACGGTGTTGTTCAAGACTCGTCGCCGTTGTCGCGTGGCGGCCAAGTGCAAAAGTTGAAACTTAATCAAAATCCGGCTCTATTTAAATAACCGAAGCAACATCCCACCGCGCACAGTTCAACACGCTCTCCACGCTGATCCAGGCCTCTTCGCCTCGTGTTTCTAATTTATTATCACACCACCCTCATAACTAGATACACCTTATGCCCTATATCAAAAGTTTAGAGCTCGGGTTACCTTGCCAGCTATCGGGGGTGAGAAATGTATTAGTCGACGTGATTCCTCGCCTACTTTCCGAGGGGCTGTATGTGTATACCTATATTAATAGACCACCTCCATTGTGCTCAGTTGTCTAACGAGTCAGGTGATGCATTGTCCCTATTATATCGTACAAAATTTAATTCCGTAACTTAACCTAACCAAATTTCGAGCTAACCCAATTCTCTAATTCTATGTTGCAGGTGAGTCGGGTCTTATTCTTTTCCGGGCATAACGGGATAACTCAGTGTCCGTCATGTTTGGTTCGTATTCACCTTGTAATAAATATAATACGATGCCGCTGAGGATGGAAGATTTTCAAAATGCGGATTTCATGAGGCACAGAAGACCATAGTATAACAGAAATCCTCTTTATTTATTTATCATTACACATGATCAGCACATTTTCATTTTTTTCTTTGGGAAACTTTGTCATCGTTATATGTGGTGTGTGTAATATTCCTCGTTTACTTCGAAACCTACTCCGCCTGAAGAGACAAGGGAGTGAGTTGATAAAAGCTCGATACGCATATGCGGACGTTTATACATATATACAATATAATATATAGGTATACCTAAAACCTTGAACGAGTCGCTTCTTCTAATCGTCCTGAGATGTGAAATGGAAGGGATAAAAAAAAAAAAGAAACCGAGAAGAGAAGAGGAGAGGAGGAGGAGGAGGAGGAGGAGGAGGAGGAGGAGGAGGAGGAGGAAAAGCGCGCGTGTTATGTGCCTGACATTTAAATATCGCGTTACCACGCTGATAGGGGTAGGAGGGAAATTTCGGTTGGGATATTTCTGACGATGCCTTACTCTTAAAGAGGAGGTGTATCTATTTATTCACTTATTTATTAATGAAAAAATGTGGAGTCACTTTGGTTAGCTGCGTTTTACGAAATTGCATTTGATTTCGAATTCGTTCTGTTCCGATGCTTAATTTTTGTTCAACATTACTTTTTCCACCCTGCTTCCATGTCCAAAATTTTTATGTCTCCGGCGGGATTATAATCTTGTCACAACGCAAGGGTTAGAGAACCGTTGGTTTTCGGGCTTGCGTGAGTTTTAGATGGACAGATATCAGCTGCGGCCCGGATATCTAATCTGCGAAGGGAATACGTGCTGAACCAACACGCGTGCGTGCTTTCGTGCGTCCGTGCGTTCGTTCGTGCGTGGGTAGATATCTACTAAAATTAAGGGTTTCGGTATTTGCGCGCTGGCTTAATATCCCCTGGGGTTGGAGAGGGCGGGGTGAAGGGGGAAAGAGAAAGAGGCGTAGCTTGGTATTGAGGAATCGTATCATCACCGAAGAAGACGAGCCTCCGTTGCAAGCGACGCGCAAGAGTGGAGAAACGGGGAAGGATCGAATTGTACGAATGTCATGCCGCTACCCTAAGCTAGCATTCCCTACCCCCAAAACCCATCGGTCTCATTCCACGGGGCGAGAAATTTTCAATCAAATGCCAAGGATTCCGACCGCCGTCTGACTATCTCGACGTCGTCGACGCCTTCCAAAGCTAAATTACGCAAATAACAACCCCGACGCCCCGGCCGTCGCAGCGAGGCAGCTCTTCCCCTATTTTTTTTCTCACTTTTCCAAGTGAGAATGAATTTTTCCTTTACACTACTTTTATTTACGTTTTTACTCTCTGTTTCGCAAGAAGCGCGTACGAAGCTGAAGCTAGCTGCCAAAATTAACAGCCAAACGTTACGATGTTCATTCGAATAAGGTAATGAAGTCCGGAAATCAAAATTTTGTGAAATACCTTGAACCACCGATACTTTTATAGAATTATGAGAATAAAAATGGACTGCGTTTTTCTATTTCCATAACGCTTAACACGTTTAGCTGCCAACTCTGGCTGCTAGCTTCAGCTTCACGAAGCGCATATCCCTAGTTTGTTTCCATTACTACGTGAAACGGTGATTTTCTGCATGAAAATACAATACAAGATCACCGAACCGGGAATATCATAACACTGAAAAAATACCCGAACAAAGAATGAAGAATTAAACTTCGGTCTATTTTAAAAAGTGATTTTTATTTTTTTCCATCTACACAAATGATCAAATCTTCATTCTGGTTCACCTTACGAACAAAAATGAAAGTTCACGCAGATCAATACAATGGTTAAAAAATCAGCAAAAACACAATTTTGGTGTCGTGATTGTGCTGCGGGTGGGCAGAGAATGTGAGGTGGGGGTAGGATCATGGGTGGGAAGCGGGTTTAACTAACCCGGTTGGAAGCTGTCCAGGCGGTTGGCCAGCTGATCGGGTCGCGCACACGAATTCCTCGTGGCGTCGTCGTCTCGACGGAGGGTTGAGCGGAGGCACAGGGCCTGGGGGTTGGACGGAGATGCCGGTGACGCGGGGGGTGAATCCGCCGCGGAGTGGCGCCGCGACGCCGGCCACCATACGTACGCCCCCATACACGAGCACGCTTACGTATTTGCCAATACACACATCCTCGCACCGGGGTATGTACATTGTACATTTGCCCGCGTGCGGTGTGGTACGGTCGTATATTGGCATAGAAGGGTGGGCGGCATGCGGAACTTGTGATGTGAGTATATAAGCTAGGGAGGGATGTAGGATACTACAGTATACGATTTTCATTTAGTTCGATATTTGTTTGGGCAGTTAATTGGAATCTAATGGCGCGTTGTAATTGGAGTACCTCGGTGATAACGAATTATCAAAAACTTCGTGATTACGTCCCACGTTAGGTCGGTACGAACTTTTCACGGTTATTAAGTAATTTGGAACTCGAAATGAACGATGATTCAACTCTTATTCCATCAATTTTATTAACCAAAACGAATTCAGGCAATAGTTGAAATTACTATGTTCACTATTCGTGAACTTGAAAGGAAAAAAAAAATCTACCCACCGATATGTACTCGGTACCAGCACACATATTTCCAAAAGTATACGTGCAGGGTAGAATTTCGGGAAAGCAGTAAAAGATTATTAATCCTTGCGCAGCAACGGCGAGGGACACAAGAAAGCGAAGTTCGCGTGTGAGTTTAACATTTGATGGCCGCGTGCCAATTCCGCGATACCAACCCTACCCTACCCTACGACCCTACCCCACGAAATTTTTCGCGCACAATTCCAATTTCACGACTAGGCTCTTCTCCCTTCCACCCTCCCTACCTCTCTCTTTCTTTTAGTGTCTCCACGCGCCAGCGTCTGGGAACCCTTGGCGACTGTGAGGCGTCTTCGACGATATCCATCCGTCCGTTCGTCCTTCGCCCGAATTTTATGGGGGTAGGTTCGAGTCTTCGCCGAGTCCCCACGAGGTTCGAGGAAGCGTTTAACCGGCCGGAGCGACGCGAGCGCCACCGCTGCGAAACCTCGGGCTTCGTACACTCTCGACCGATTGCGCCATCTACACCGCCACGTGTGCGTGACGCCCAACACCCTCGACCACCTCTCTTACGTGTGTGCGTGTTGCTCACACGCGATGTTATCTGTGGTTGCCATGGGGATGCTATTGATTGGCCCCGACGCGCCGACAGACGTCACGCGGGCGTCGCGGCGCCACTCTGACTGTCACCCACCCCCAATCCCCCCCTCGAGCATCACAGAAACTCCCCACGTCCGAGCTACACCGACGTCCATCCACCCACACAGTCCGTCGGAGATCAGCTGAGCGCGTCGCGACGCCGGGCGCCGCAACCACCCGTCTCCTCCGTCCATCGGACGCCGACGTAAAACGTGCCGTTTTCGGATCATCAATTCGAACGGGGAATTCAAACCGAAAAATGAGACAAACACACAGAAAAATACTCACATAAACGCTTGCATGTATTCAACACGTTTCACAAGTCGGAGTTTTCGTTTTTTGGTTTTGCTCGTTATGTTTTCAGAGACGACAAACGAAATTGGGTATGTATTAAATTACACAAGAAACATTTTAATTACGAAGAAAATATTGCTCATGAAAAACAGTTGTTTTTTTTTTTTCTACGACGTTCGCGTCACAGCTAGCTGGTATACAAATATGTTTGCATAGTCGCTGATATTCGTATACATGTAGATATAGACACCTATCGGTACCCTGCACTTGCCTGGAGCAGCAGCAACGGCTATTCGTAATAAGGGAAGCAAGCTCTGGAGGCGGCAGGGGGCAGCGGCGGTAGAACCCTAGGGAGTGATAGCCGAGCGATGTATGGTTATTGGCTGCCCAACGGCATCGATTCTCACGGCAAGGGAGCCACAGATCAACCGGAAACTGAAACTCTCTCTACCTGCATCCAACTAACACCCTCGTTGTACCAACCGCGGTGCAATATTGCTAACCCTTAATTTTCACCTGCAATTTCTAATACTGAATATTTTACAATCGGTACCCCCCGGATCGATGGTCTATCTCAGTTTTCATCTCTTCTCTGCTAAAAAAGACGGAATTTATTTATAAGTCGAAATACGAAACCCGAAATCGGCAACGAAGGGTAAATTTAACCATAAAAAAAAAATCCTTTTTCTCAGCATTTCTGATCATTTTATTTTTCACTTACCTTAAAGCGGGAAGTTAGAATAAAAACTTGTATCGAGATTGGTGAACTTTTTCCCCGACGACTTTTTTTTTGATAAAAGTAACATTTTTTGCCATACTGATTTGTATTATACCTAGCTTACTTTTCGCCGAGTGCATTTGTACAAGAAATTTTTGCAAGAACTCGAAGGCCTCGCCAATAACGAGAACCGATTGGGTTCTCCCCGTTCTCCCTAGACTCCCAATGCGCCCCTATTTCATCGCTGCGCATGCATAGTACACCCGTAGGTACAGGTATATTTGCAGATGAATTTACTTATTTATACGCTGAGAAGTCGAAGAAGGAGACGGAAAAGGAGGGAAAAAAATGGAGGGCAAAGGGGCCGCGCTGCTATCGCCTCTTCCGCAGTTTCTAGACACTCACATGTAACGTATTTATGTATGCATTCGGTATTCGGTATTCGCGTGTCGGGAATGTAGGAGGGCAGGTATACGAGCTCGAAGTGGTATTACGTGTATATACTATGCGCAAGGAATACCTCAACCCTCCCTCTCCTCTCCCTCTCTTTTCTGAATAGCTCGCCGGGCTGATTGGGCCAGCCTCTCGGGAGTCGTTTCACCATCTTCGACTTTTTACATTCCCCTAGTTTCCCTCTTCCTACCCACGTCTGGAACTCACCAAGGTTCGACGTTCTGGAAACGGTACTGGTCTTTTTCAACCCTTCGTTTCTTCCATCTGTCCAGAACAGTCAAAAAAAGAAAAAAGAACTCTTTTATTTCAAAATACACAATTATAACGGACTCGTTTCTCTTTCGTGTGCAGCTAACAGTCGGACGCTAAAGTATTAGTCTTAATCATCCCTCACCCTTCTGATCAGTCACGCAGACGTGAAATCATATCTGTAGTAGAAAAAAGTATGCAACACCAAACTAGCACAAGATTAGCACTAAACTCTTCATCCATTTTCAAATGAATATTAACTTCAAGCTCATCAATATCATTTGAGACGCTATAATATTTAACGATTTATTTCTACGGAAAGCTTTCTTTCTTCGGCACCAGATTACAAGAAACCGAAACAAAATATAATTTTGGTCATTTGCCGTCAGACTGAGGTGTTAACGTTGAGGTTAGATGAAAAACTCATTTTAGCTTCCACAGACTTGTCTGTGACTTAGTGAAAAGCGTTTTCTTTGTTGCAACAAAAGGCACAATAAAAGCACAAGATTCCAATCTTACAGTAGGATCCGTAAAAATTGTGAATACGTTTATTCGCAACTAGTTGTGCAAAAAATAATAGAATAAAATTTTTATGCGCTGCACGGGTTAGCAATGAAATCACCGCGCAATTAGTCGTAACGTTCATTGTTTCAAATACGATTGACCAACCAGTTTTGTAACCCCCGACATTATCAATTCTAATCTCATCGGATATGAAAAATCCGCCAATTTCCTTGTTTTCGCGTGACGCCTTCTCTACGTTCCGTTTACCCCAAAGAGTATAAGGGTAGGGTTGCCGAGTTGTTCGATATATCGCTGACCTCGTACTTCTCCTCCCCGATTCAATTAACCAACTCTTGCACGCACCCACGCACGCACGCACCAAGGTATTATATACGTTTTTGAGCCTTAGTTATGGACGATACAACGCATCGTTGACGAAGCAACATGCACAATAAAACAACGGAGTTTCAGAGACCCTTTTTGCATCGAGGGTAGTGAAATTTTTCCCCGTTCGTGCAAAAAATGGCGAGTAATTTTTGCTTTTTGATTTTTCAATGAGCGTCAACTGTTTTTGCGAATTTTCGTTCTGAAACCAGCCGTGCACCATTTTCGCATGCAGGGTTAGCGGGAGAGAGAGAAAGAGAGAGAGGCACGAGCAAAAACGATGAGTGGCGGTAGCGATAGGCTTAAGCACCGACCGCGGAGGGAGCAACCAATAAAGGAGAGCGGAAGTGGCGGCATTGTATGACCCCCGCGTGGCAACTACACTTCCGGTTCGCAATATTCTGCACATTTATAGCCCGGCCTGTGCTGTGCTGAAAAAAAGGGAATTATACAAAAAAAAAAAAGGGGGAAAATGTACGCGATGTAAAAAGGCACGAAAGAAAAATATATGTAAAATGGCGAGGGTACAGCTTGTGCGCGAAATTCACGTGGGGCGTTTGTTCTGCACCCCTTGTTCCGCTGTAGAGGAGAGGGGAACCACATCGCCTGATAGCAGCAGGTGGTCGCACGGTGCTGCCGCGCACCTGGGGTCACCAACGGCGCAGAAAAGCGAGGAGGGAAGCGGAGAGAGGGTAAAAAACGGAGAGGGAGAAAGAAAGAGAGAGACATTGTTGTGATTTGATGCATTTAATTATGCCTTGGCAAGGATATATGATTATACGATTTGGAAATCGGTAAATAAACAATGGTGAACAATGGTAACCACTTATTACTAAAACTTGAATAGTGAAACTAAATCAGTGAGGAAGGGAGGAAGGAAGGGAGGAAATGAGAGAGAGAGAGAGAGATTGAATTTTATTGATAAGACCAAGGACTCGAGGTCCTTTACAGTCCAGTCAACTGACAAAAATAAAAGGTATGCCAAATGGTTGGAGATTACGACTGCCTGGATTGTACAAATTGAGTCGCTTCGCACGTTGGCAAAATACAAATGTTCTTATACCATGAATCTAAATTTAAAAATACAAAAAATAAAAGAGAGAGAGAGAGAGAACCGGTGCGAATACCTACACGCAATATTTATTGTTATTCCTAGACTTAAAAAAAAATCAGAGAGAGAGAGAGACCAACTTACTCTCGGTACGCACTTACACTGCGCCACTTTGAAACCAGTCTCTGCAGTTGCTCGATGCCGGGTAAGTAGAACGAGCCAACAGCTGGTCGGACAGCAGGTGATCGGCCAGGTGATAAGCGCTGATGCCGGCTGCCAGCGCCAATCGCTTATGACGCCTCATTATCGGTGACAATCGAAAGCCGGTCAATTACTCCCGTTCGCGACTTCTGAACGATGACATTCCGTAAACTCATTATATGCTTTCGTATATTTTGGCCTACCGAACATCGTTACACCATTTAGTTATCAAATGGTCGGATGGGTTCGTCTTTATGATAATAATAAAACTCTGAAAAGTTTTACAACTTACTCTGCTAGTGACATTCAGATAGTGATGTTTCAGAAGGCAATAAAGATAGCCGGTGAAGGTCAGCTTCAAAAACCAGAATCTTTCGAAAAACTTCGGTAGACTTAATCTTGGAAAAATACAGTATTGGATGGTTCAAAATAGAATCTGTGTCATATTTAATGCTGATAATCAAGGTAGACTTTGGTCGAACTTTTAAAGCGGTCACACTGTATTCTTGTACTTCATATGTTTGAAAGTAACCTGAATGATCGCTGAGGTTCACTTGAAACTCGTCTTTATTATTCCTAATTCTAACTTGACGATTTGTCAGTCAGAGCGCAATCTTGGCATGATTTATAATTTAACATGAAGAACAGCCGAAGGTAACTTGAGTAAGGAACAAACCAAATATCAGAAAATCTATGCTGATGATTATGCAAAAGTATCAACTTTAATAGAAGGTATTCCAGTCGGTCCCATGAGCCTTGATTTTGATCTTCTGCTACTGATGAACGAATTTTAATCATCAAGCCCGTGAAATTGCGGTTCCTCGCTTCCGCGCCAACTAGTTAGCCAGTTACTACCTGGCCGGGCTCTGGATTCGATTAAACAAACGTATCCATACCGCTAAATGAGCCTGCCTGCTGGTTGCTGCTGGTGCTGGCCCATAAAGTTGTGTTTAAAACAGGGGGAGGAAGGGAGCGAGTGAAGCCTGCAGTGATGCGGATGGTGCAAAATTACCTCCAGTCACGCGAACCGCGGTACGCCAACCCGATCCTGAATGTCGCTTTGACTCTGCCGTGAAAATGAAACTGAACTGAAAACTTTTTACTCAAGTACTCCTTTATTTCTCGTTTTACATTGTTAACAAGAAGCAGGATGAATGGAGGGATTGGAATAAAAGATGATCGAAGTCTTAGATTATAGAATTGTCGATGAAGAAGAACAACAAGGTGCCTAGAATGCAAATCCTTTCTCTTCGAAAGCTTTCCCGAACTTGAGTCGACTCGCTGATGCAAGAAAACCGTTCTCGCGACTCCAAAGCTTTCAAACCTTGAAAAAACGAAGACAGACGGAGAAAATTGCACTCTATTGTTAATTGGTCAGTCAGGTGAATTGCCTCCTGGAAGAGAAAGGAGAAAAGCTAATTTCAGTGACCACAGACAGGCTCCCATGCCTGATCGTCAAGACTCGAGAACTAGGTCGCTTTTTAACAGAGGCAGGCTCATCTTTTCTTTTTCATCGTTACCAGACAAGACTTTATTCGTCACTATCTCATTGACCAGCTCTGAGGAGAATAGAGTAGCGCCTCGTTCGGCTGACTGTTGATCATCACCGTCGGTATTACGTGGTGAGTGAAAAACGGGACCGGGTGTTTCTTTTCCTTTGTTGAACGGGGATGAAGTACGACCCCTGAGCAACAAAAGGGTGCAGTGTTCAATTAACCACGTAGACGTGTCGATAATTGGAACCAAGATCGATCACCTGGAGCCTTGTCCCCTCTCTCCTTTTTCGCACAATGTTCATTTCAAGAAGAAGCGGCAAAGCGGGGTCAAAAAATGAATACGCATTAAACAGCGAACGTCTTCCTTTTTCTCCCACTTTGTCCTTTGAAGCGCGAAGCGAAGACTGAAGACCGATTGCGATTTTGTCCGGTCCGTGAAAGCAGAAGAAGATACAGCCGAGATGATCCTGGACTAGGTTCGTTGCTGACGCCCCATTGTGGGGGGGTCGAAATCGATATGCAAATCTCTTCGCAAATCCTAGTAATCTCCCAGGTAACCCCTTACGCCCGTTCCCCGTTCCCCGTTCCTCGTTCCTCGTTCCCCGCGTCTCGCTCTCTATCTGAACCTCGCGTGCCGAGAAGAGATCCTAGGAGTAGATCTCTCCAGTCCCCGCGCTGCCTTCTTCTTCCCGGGAGACGAGGCGCGGTTATAAAGTGGGGTTAGCACCCCGCTGAAGGATCGTGTATTAGCCACCCCCTCCGCCCCTCGGCCTCGGTGATGCCCATCCATGCTGCACCGCGTCGCGCCGAGGTGACACTTCGTTCGACAGTCAAATGGCCAACCCCCACCTCGTGCTTTGATGACACTGACTCGAAATCGGTTTTCTTACATCGATTCCCAAACCGCCCCTTGTGTTCGGATCCTCCACATCCTCCACCTCCTCCGCGACTTCGCCCATCTCATCTATTACGCCAAAGTCCAGGGCTATCCCATCTCTTCTTGGTTAGGGTCGAATGCTGATAACTCCGGGTAGGGATGGCAATACGCCCGGGTGTACGAGGTAGGAGATCGAAAATAAGATCGAGAAGATGCAGGAGAAGGTGGAGAACTGGTTTAAAATCCAGGAGATTTGGATGGTAACGAATTGGACCAAATACCGAAGATGACGAGCACGTAGACGAAGATTAAGAGAGAATTGAGA
Organism: Neodiprion pinetum; assembly: GCF_021155775.2. Classification (NCBI taxonomy): domain Eukaryota; kingdom Metazoa; phylum Arthropoda; class Insecta; order Hymenoptera; family Diprionidae; genus Neodiprion; species Neodiprion pinetum. Next base: position 21,965,803 of record NC_060236.1, read on the forward strand.
TTGAGGGTTACAAATCACAATTAGAAGATGCTTAAGACGATGAACATTTGAAGAACATACAGTGGTTGACGAATCGAGCGAAGACGACGAAGATGATGAATATCTAGAAGAGGACAAAGAAAAAGAATCAAGAATACAATGTAACAGATTGAAAGAATAATTAGCAAGTTCAAAAAATGAAGGAATCAGAAGAATGCACCCAAGACGATAAACATGTAGGAGATAAAAAAAAGTTATGAAAAATGAGAAGAAAATAATGAACAACATATTCAAATCTTGAATTTCAACTCCAACTAAACCTTGGGATAAAGGACTACGTGTGTAATATCATACATATTGAAGAACATTCGAGTTCAGTTACGATTGAAACCCTCCCTAATGAGGGTCGACTTACTTTCTTCGAATGAATCGTAAAAGATCTCTCACAACACCTGTGAACATATAAGAATGGAATGAAGGAGCATGCTGACACGACTCGTCTCGAACACTTGTATCAGAGTTGTTGTTGTTTTTGTAGTAGTAGTGCTCGCTGTACACAGAGGTCAGCACATCTGTGCAGACGCCAAAATCAGGAATCTGATACCCGAGAGCAAGTAGTTCAGTTCTTACCGGTCCGCCATGGTGTAACCACCATAGTTAAATTAGTACGCGCGCGCGTGTGAGTGTGTTTATGTATGTGCGTATGTGAGGCTGAAAATATTGACGGATTTCAAGTATCTGTGACTAAGAATGTTTATGATTTGAGTCTGTGCAGCTAAAAATATAGACTAAGATGACAGGTAAGAGAGACGATGAGCTATAGGTGGGTTTTTATTTATGAATGCGCTAATTTTCATGGAGAACAAAAGTAGAGTATCGAAGAACCGAAATGCTCAGATTGTTCTCAGCGATTGAAACAGTGTCGAAATCGCGTTCCGAGTTTTGCGCGATTAGTTTAAAGACGTGGAGCGTATTTAGGGTTTTATTATCATTTTGAAGAGGTGAATTTTGAGCTTCAGTGGCGCAAAATTGCAAGCCAACTCTGACCTGACCTAATCTAACTTGACGTAACTCATGCTGGACCTCCGCTTAATTAGAGGAATATATTTGACGACGTCTGGGGTTGATAAGCATCGGGGTCACCATGACCATAACGTGGAAGGCAGTTGGTGAAATTAAGGGTCGCGATTATACGCAGTGCCGACTTGATCCGCGGCGGCAAAGGACGTGCAGAGACTCCAGACTCTTCCTCTTCCTCTTCTCATCCTCAGGCGTCTTGCCTGAACTAATATTATTAAGGTCTAATTAGCGCGGGTCTCATAAGCATCCGCGACGCTTCAGCGATATTGGATGACGAAGACGACGAGACTCTTCTTTTTTCCTCATCGCCTCTCGCGAAGAGCGCCTTCCGTCTGCAGGCTGATGAAATTCCGGATTTTTCATGCAGTTAGCTTTAGAGTTACGCTCACGAGTAAAATGCCCGAGAGGTACATCACTGATATTCTTCATTCTGTGATGTGTTATAGCAGATCAAAAACCGCGACGCACGTTTTTTTTTTTTTAGTTACAATTGGGCCTTTTAAGAGGTAAAAATCTGAGGAACAAGTCTCGCGGATAAAAAAAAAAAAAAACTGCGCATAGTATCGGCTGTTTACCGTGTACAATGTTCAATTGGTTTGATCCAAAAAATGTATCTCATTATTAAGAATTCGTTGTAAAATAGATTTCTGAGGGTAAACATTGGGAGGGGGGGTGAATTTAACCCCTTGCAAAGCTAATTGGCCTGTAAATACGTGTCTCGTGTTTTAAGTACTACAACAAATCACGAAATGATAAAAATTGGTGAAGTTCACCTCGGGTAGATTTTTTAATACTTTTTAAGCATCAACGTTATCTAGTCATTAACTGTTGTCAGTACTCGCCAATCTGCTTCTGAGACATGATTAATCATGCATATTTTCTTCTTCTTGTTATCCAGGGTCGATGTAACAGAGAGAAACCACCTTGCAAGTACTTCCATCCGCCACAGCATCTTAAAGACCAGTTACTAATCAACGGTCGGAATCATCTCGCGTTGAAAAACGCCTTGATGCATCAGATGGGCCTTACACCAGGACAGACCTTAGTGCCAGGCCAGGTGCCCGCTGTGGTATGTTGCTCTCCGTCTCTCGATATCACTTTTTATATATTTACACATTAATATCGCAGGGTGGATTATATGTCGGGTCAATTAAAAATGCCACCCACGTCATACTTTCATTTCGTTATTGAAATATCTGTATTTATGTTTTACCTTTTTTTCTTATTCACTTCCACACCTGTCGTATAAACAAGCTTAGAGTGTGCAGATTTCGTTTCTCATCATCTGTGTGTGTTGTTCTTCTTTTTAGTTCCAACCGTAGTAAATTATTATTTTTGTTTTTCAATCTGTTTTTTGTCTCTTCGTTTCTTTTTTCCTCTCTACATTCACGCGGCAATTAAAGTAGTAACAACAATTGAACCGATGAATTCTAAATAATTCCTCTGATGATAAATTTTTCTTACCATACAGTTTTAAGCCTCGTAAATTCTGATTATATTTCGTTGTGATGGAGTAAAAAAGAAAAAGAAAAAAAAAAAAAAAAACAGGGACAGAAAGAAACGAAGAAACGTAAAATGACATACGATATTTTTATTACTATTATTATTTGAATGAAGGATTAGCACGCCGCATGTTTCGTCAATGTTGCTCCCGCTCTCTTGTTATTGTTTGTTTGTTTTTGTTTTTTTTTTTTTTTTTCAGCTATAATAAATATATTTTCACTTCTTCATTTTCACCATTTATAAGTGTCTAATATCATCAATTTAAACCTGAAACAGTAATAAAAGTACGTAAGAAAAACATTTTCTCGGAGATACAGATCAGGTTTTTATTATTTTTTTTTTTTTTGCCCCTTTCTTCTATTTTCTTTCGATCACTTGAAAATTTGTCAAATTGTAAGCAAAAACAGTGAACGGATATGGATATATTTCGGAAGAATTGTCAAAAATTTAACAGATTTAATTTTCATCCACTGTGTCTCCTTACAATCTCCTTGAGGATGGTTTTCATTAACGCTATGATCTCTGTCTTGCACCCCGTAGCGGACCTTCAGCATTTATTGTATCATAAAATATAATCAATATACATTATTGTACAATTCAATCCGAAGAAACACGATAATTGTCAAGAGACTCGGTAGGGTCTCGAACATAACCTAACTCATCATTACTATACACGTTGCAACGCATTGCCACGTAGCTCAACTTCACGTTAAACTCTTGACTGTTGTGCACTGATCTGTTATTATCTTCTCTCCTTCTTTCTCTCTCTCTCTCTCTCTCTCTCTCTCTCTTTCTCTCTCTTTCTCTCTCTCTCTCTCTCAAATCATTGTTGAAATAAATAACGAACAGCGATCGGCGAAGAATCAGCTGTGATAATTAATCGTTGTGAATTTTGCAGAAAGAAAGAGAGACTATCCGTAGAATCATTACTTTATCGCACCTGTAACGGCGATGAATAATTAATTGATGGACTAACAGATTAGTGATATTAATGATGATAAATAAATAAATACTACACACGGTACGTACCGCCTGTCTGTCTGTCCCCCATGTTGTCGCTGTGTTGGCGCGCTCGCTCGAATGTGGTTGGTTGTTGGTGTGTTGACCTTCTTCTCTACTATCTACGTACCTACGCAATGAACGTGCCCATGCACCGCAATAACGTGCGTGTGCAATGAACCTACTACCTACTACCTCTACCTATTGGTGATATGAAACAAAAAGCAGGAGGTGACTGCACCACCTCCTTCGTCACACCATCATCATCTCCAACAGCAAATCCAGCAACAGCTCCTCGCTACCCACGCCTTTATGGTAACTCCTGGTTTTGGTTGGCTTTCACTAAATTCGTTATTTTTTTATTATTTGTTTTTTTTTTTTTTTTTTTTTTTTTGGTCTCATTATTTTCTTACCCATTTGTTTCTTTTAAAAATATAAGAGTATCTTGTTTTTATTTATTTATTTTTTTTTTTTTTTTTCACCTATTTCATAGACCTTCAATTACTCTCGCAATGTAATCGAAAAGCCTATCAAAATATGCATATTTGTGATGAAATGGAAAGATAACGATTCGAGAAACAGTAGAATATACGGTAGCCTCTTGATAACTATATCCGCTGTTCGGACTGCACCTGAGAATAAATTCTCACCTCGCTAAACGCAAAATTTTGGGTATCTCACGCTTATTTGTCGCTGGGGGGAAGTTTCCCGGTCATGTTTTTTTGTTAATGATAAGAGCGGGCCAGTGACGGGAGGCTACTGTAAATTTTATTATGCAGTAATCGTGCAAATTAGTTTGTCGGTTTTTTCAAAATAGTAGTTTTTCGTTTTGTTTGCTTTTTTTTCGTCTCCAATCTTATCCGTTATCTTTCCATTTTGATTCGATTTAATTTCATTGTGATTTTACACTTGGGAAAAAAGGAACGTCCTTGTTTGAACGTTTTACGATTGTTCCATTATCGTTTTTTAGTTTTTTACTATTTCAACAGTCGCACATATTATATCGTAGTTGTAGTCATAGCAATTGCATGAGCGAATGTATATTATTCCAACGCTGTGGTAAATAGCTCGTCTATTCTATTATAGTTGCGTAAAGCTTTCCAAAATCTATATAACATTATACTACACAATGTTTTTTTATTTTTTTCTTATTTGTTCTTTTTTTCCATTCGAACTCTGTATTACACTGTCGTATATTTTTATTTACATACATATTTATAATGTCGTATCGTATATATATCGATGTCATAATATTAGGCTGTCGTCTCATACAATGGAGAAATATCGAAGATCTGATTCATATTTTACAAAACCATACATCAGAATTAATTAAAACTGAATTTCTAACAAACAATATTCGTGACTTCGATATTTTTGTTTTATAATTTTTTTTTTTCATAGAGCCTTGCTGCAATAAAATTAATTCCGAGCACAAAAAAATGACCAAAAACCTCGTATAATCATTAGTTTAACAAACATGGTCGATCAGTGTGATTGTGATGATAAAATTTGTCAAATTTTGAAACAGCATACTCAGTGTGCAACATCGTCAATTGTATATTGTCGTTTAAAAAATGCAAATGAAAAAAACGTCACCTACTCTCGTTTTTGTTGTTTTATTTGTTCTTTCTTTGATGTGAATAATTATTTTCCATTGATTTCCGAATGCCAGAGATGATCATCACAATTATCTACTAGATCAAGAAGTTTTCATATACCGGGAGTTTCTGTGAGACTGGCCGTTCGACGTCAGCACCGACACAGAAGCTACATTCGTACTACGTAGCTATACAAAACATGCAGCAGCATTTTGACTATCGTGACAATACAAAAGTGTACCTACATTTGAACTGTGTAGCCTCACGGCCACATAGTATCTACATTCCGAGTAGGTATTTGAATAATGTAGCTACATTTTAATTATTTTACAATACGAAATGTAGCTCCATTTTAATGGCACGGCAACGTAAAACGCAGCTACATTCGAACTACGCGACAACGCGAGTGGTAGCTTCGTTTTAACGGCGGGAAAACAAAAATGTAGCTTCGGCTTGACCGTTTCACGATTTACGATGTAGCTTCGGTTGACTACCTGCCAGGGTTGAGCGGTGAGTTTCACAGAAAACTTGCAGCATAATCATTGTCATCCGCCATACACAGAATATCGATATAAATAAAATCTAACCTACGCATTCCAGTACTTATGATAAAAAGAAATAACCGTTATTTTTTTTTGTTCCTTTCCGTTCGTTTCCTTTGTTTTTTACTTTTTCGTTTCTTTGTTACGAATTTGTGTCAACAGGCGACGAATCCGTACCTGACAGGAATGCCGCAGGTCGGTAGCACCTACAGCCCGTACTTCGCGCCTGGCCCCATAATGCCAGCGATAATGGGTCCAGCCGACCCGACGGGGGGCGTCGGAAGTCCGCTTGGCGTAGTTCCGCAGACGGTCGCCGTACCCCAGAAAATGCCAAGGAGCGATCGACTCGAGGTATGTCTACCACCAAACTACCTTCACCAACACGCCGGGCAGCACGGGGCCCCGCCCCCACAGTGCCCCCAAATGAACGGCGGGGGCGGCGGAGGCGGCGGCCCCCCAACCACCGCCGTTTACCAAGTAAACCCGGGGACCGGTCCCCCGAACCAGGTGTCGCCCGTCTCTGGATCCATTTCCCCCTCCCCGACGACGATAACTACCTCAGTTTGCACTCCAATCCACAACCCCCACCACCACCATCACCACCACCATCACCATCCCCTCCATAACCTCGTCTACGTCCACGCCTATTACTAATCTCTATCCGTGTTATATCGCCACCCCCCAAACCCCCCCATATATTATACCTACGTATATATATACATATACATGCCTACATACATATATATATATATATCAATATCCATGTAACCCGGCTGCGAAACTACCGACGTCTCCGAAACCCTGCGGACCCTCGCTGATTTCGTCCATTATTTTTATATTATTGTACCAATATCAAAAAAACATGTTCCACGGTTTTTCTTATTTTTAATTTAATTTTTTTTTTCTCACTCTCTCTCTCGCTCTCTCTGCTCTTTTGATTGATCAGTTAAACACCCAGCTTCTTCCTCTTGTCTTCATCTCTGTACTCAAAAAAAAAAAAAAAAAAAAAAGCATGAAAATAGCTGAAATTCTCTCTTTCGAACGAATCGATATCAAAAAAAATCGAACGGTGTTGTAATTTCGATAACCGATTTCCTACGTAAGATCATTTGTTTTGTTTTTCTATCATCTTTCTGACCGCGATGCTCTGTTGTGTCCCATGTTTTTTTCAATTCACGCATAAACACATCGCTGATAAAATCGAAACGGTGCAATTTATTTTCTATCAATGAATGTCGACCAATTTCTTAAAAAAGGGCAACGAAGAAAAAAAAAAGAAAAAAAAACATACCTGCAATAAAAAATGTGATACCAAATTTTTTGAAGCTTTTAAAATCGTTCTTTACGGGCCATCGATAGAGAACAAAAAATACCGTGACAATGTTTCAGAGATTTGGCATAATTACGTGAAAGCGAAAAAACGAAAACAATATAAATTGAATAATATAGCTAGGATCAAATTGGGGATTGTCTGAAGGATTTGACGTCGGTCGTTAAAGCTATGGCACGAAACGCCGTGAATATAGGTACATACACGAAAACGTTCAACGAATATAATATATACCTGATATTTATTATACATGTATAAACATATATGTATGTATATATACAAGGTTTGACGTTTACATATATATATATATATATATATATATATAATAATGATATCCTTAACTTATATGTCAAACAATTTGAATTGATACGAAAAGAAAAGTTAATAGAAAAAAAGAAAAAAAAATACCATTATTCTGTACAATAATAACAACGCGAATGAAAAATGAAAAATGAAAAAAAAAAAACTACTACTACTACTACTACTATACTATTTCTGCAACTACACTAAAAAGATTATATAATGCAAACAGAAGGAGAAACAACAAAATCTTTAAATTTTAGAATCACGTACTAAACAAATCGAGTATGTAGTTAACACATAGATAATATACACACACAATCTACTATGAACGATAAACGGAAACCACTACTACGACTACTAAATATACTAATTAATGCAATCGATTAAATATACAAATATAATAACAATAATGAGCATATGAGCATGCATAATTCTTCAGTAACGATAATTCTAATGATAATAACGATAACGATATTATGTAAACAAAGGAATTGGAGTGAAAAATCAAAGTTTGAAAAAAAAAGAACGGAACATAAGGAACGGAACAAAGAGACGAAGAAAGATATTTAATACAATTCGCATACAGCGTCCACGCTATTTATCTACGCATAATAATTAACACGTAAATATAGATAGGCATATACATATAATGACTAGGTGTACCTATAATATTTTATAGCATATATATATATATATAAATATAAACCGAAAGAATTCACTGGTCGGAGGGGAAGAAGACACATCTATATATTTATTTATACGTCGGGATATTTATTCATTGGTTTCCTTTTATTTTTTCACACTCAGTTGAGTCAGGCAAATTGAAATAATTTATAAATATGAAAATGAATCAAGTGTATATAAAATCCACGTGATGTCGACTGTACGAAAATCTATACAAGAGGAGAAAAAAATTATACCGATGTTCACTCGCGATTATTGTTTTTTCTGTTGCGATCATTGCATTTATTGTTATCATTATTACTACTGAATACGAATCACGGTAGGGTAAATAATCGGGACGTGTTGCATACATAAATAACACTAGGTAATGCTATCGCGATATGATCGATTTTTAGTTTTGCTATCACGACAATGTTATTACGATACTACTGTAGCTGTTGTTGTTACTATTATTATTATTATTATTATCATTATCTTTATTCGCTTTAACAATAATAATTTTTTTCCAATGTTGTTACTCGAAGTTTATTTGATAATCGGTGAAAATTATAGAAAAGAAAATAGACGACGGTTTGGAAATAAATACTTAACGATAACGAACACGACTATATATACAATACATATATATACATTAACTGGTGTATTCGTAATTTTTTTTTAATTATAATTATACAAGTAAGTACATAAAATGTAAAGTGGCATGAAACTATTATAGTTACATAGGGAAGAGAAGTAAGATTTAATGAAAATTTCGCTCTCTGTAATCGAAGAAAGAAAACAGAATTGTTAGGCGAAGTGAAGAATTTTTATGTAGATAGACGGACGGTTGTAGGCAGACGGATAAATAAATACCTAAATACGTGATGAAGCATTAATTTTTCGGTTGGTGAAAAAAATCTTCATATTTGAAATATTTTGCATGTCTTTTAATATATATTTGTTGTTATAAACATTATCATTGCAAATTCCATGGTAATAAAAATGTACATCGTACATTTTTTCAGTAAGCTATAATTTATACGTTATTCAAGTTCGAATCGACAATTCACAATCTCTTTTTCACTCGATAATCTTGATTTTCTCAATTTTCATCGTTGTGAATAATTATGTGTGAAGAAGCTTGAAATGAGAAAAAAAATATTGAATCCGCGATCGAATATCGTAGGTACGTACGATACATTTCTTTTCGGCAAACACAATTGAAAAAAGGAGAAAATTTAAAAATCAAACATACCGACGAAAATATGACAATGACAAGAACAACGACGATAGGTGTATTAATATTTGTAATAATAAATTCTGTGTAAAAGAATGAATGCATATTATTTATGTGTGTGTGTATATATATATATATATATATATATATATATATACATAAGGATTAGTAACTTTTAGCAAACGAATCAGTAAATTTATAGGTTATAAGCTGGACAGTAAGAAGGTCGAACCAGCACGTACATCGTAATACAAATACATTACTATATATCAATATAAATACCTACAATATAAATATACATTATACGTAACAACGTTCAGTGAGAAAGACGCAAACGCGATAAGGAAATCGGGGAAAAAAGTGTATGTGGTCCAGTTCGTGAAAACGTTGGGTTCGAAGTACATAATATATACACACATAAACCTGCTCTTAAAATAAACTAATTTGACCCAACACGTACACATGATATATCATATACCCAGAATTTTACTTGAAAAGAACTCCGCGACAATTGAAACTCGTCTAGTTTATAAGCGTAGCCAACTTCGTAAAAATGTTAGTATCACGGTAGGCAGAGTGACCCGGCTATTCTTAACAAGCGAGAGGTTATGTTTGACTGTCACTTATCAACCGATCGATTCTAGGGAATTTGTTCGTGGCAGCGAAGGTTTGCTTCAGGCTGCGAGCACGGGTGTCAGCCAATCAAAATCAAGCAAGTTGAATCGTGCGCGTTACAAGCAGGTCCTTTCCAAGAACAATTCTCGGTATACATACACAGGTTATATTTTTAATCGGCCACAAGGACGTGTTGTAAATATTATATAATGCCTAGTAATATTTTAACTTCTTACGACAATGCCGATATATCGCAGAAGACTCGTGTATATATATATATCCCGTGTTTAATGGCATAAATTCGTAAGCGCCATGTTACGCCCTTTTGCTACTGAAGTAGGCGAAAAGGCGTTTCTTTTATCGTATCAATGCTTCAAACATGAAAATATAATCCGAAACTTTGAAATTGAATGACGGTTTAATTAATTAGGAAAAGATCGTATGTACGACCTTCTACTACTGATTCAACCATAAAAACTTTTGTCCACTAATTCCATAAGGTCGTATCTGCCAAAATGATTTTTTCCACGTTTCTTGGACCCGAGTATAAATTCTTCAATTGAAAGCAAAAGGCAAAATTGAAAAAATGATCTACTACGGTAATTGTATAAGGGCGTAACCGCCAAAAATTATTATTGTTATTCCTATCATTCCACTACTTAACGATTTGTATAATTGATGTTCAGAAAATCGACATCCTCACTGTATATAATTTTGTTAGTTTCAAGTTTTTATGCGTTGCAGGAGTGTTTAAAGCGTTTGCTAAAAAAAAAATTACGCTTACGACCTTCTGGTTTTATTTTCGAACTTTTGTTTTTTTTTTCTAATTTCTGAATTTATTCGTTGCAATGGTTTTCAGAGTATTGGCAAGAAAAAAAAACAGTGGTTACGACCTTCTGCTTTGATCATTTTTTTCATGTATACTTATTAATGGAAAAAGGTTATATCTACCTAACATACAACCATTTGCCTTCATATTTTCAAATACTTGATTTCAATCTTGAATTATACGTATTGATCATTTGCAATGAAAATGATTTTTAAAAAATTCAAAAGGTGGTAAAATCGCATTTTTGGTGGTTACGACATTATGCCATTAGACACGCGATGTATAACCTCCCTGCAGTTTGTGAGGTGGAGCGAGCTGGGCCGAGACCGAGACTCGTTTTCACCACCCAATTGTACGTGTTCTCCAGAAAATACGTTTACAGAAACGAGGAAGAAAAAAAAAGTTGAAGAAAAAACTGCGACGAACGTCTGAAAACCAAAAGAGAAAAGTAATTTTCACACTTTCAGAATTTCTTTTTCCTTACATATAAACATATACATAATAAGATATCGTCACAGTTTTTCTTTTTGTCATTACTATTATTGTTGTTGTTGTTGTTGTTGTTGTTGTTATTATTATTATTATTATTAAACTATTCGTTTTAGTTTTGAATCACTTTTGCTCTCTATATGTATATACATATACATATAGTTTTCAATTTGTCCGTGTATACTTCAAATAAATAAATAAATAAATATAGATTCATAAGTGAGTCGTTATGTGAACCAGTTTCGTTCAACACTCATAACACGAATTATAATTTAATAATATTTATTTAAAAACAAGTTTACGCCGACATTAATAATAATAAAAATAATAATCACAACAACAGCAACAACAGCGACAACGCCAGTGAAAATGAAATGTGAGAAGAACGAAGGAATCGTGAGAACTGACGATAGGTGAAAAAACAAGATATGCGAAATAAATTGGCGAAGCAAAAAAAAAAAAAAAAAAACGATAACAATGTACGCATACATACATATACCTATGTATAATGTATATTAAATAAAATAATGAAATAATGACGGTAAATTGATGTAGTAATATTGCATAAAGAAGTAATGATAACATTAATAACAACCATAACAACAATATAATTAATAACAGTACAATAATAATAACAATATAACAATAATGATGATGATGAACAACGATGGAAAAAAAACTTTAATAATAATAATATTTGTGATGATGGTATATGATGAGGATGATTAATTTTTATTATAATTATGAAGATAATTATTATTATTACGATAATGATGATGATGATGTATTCGGTGACTCGCACATGAAGTTCGGGTCTCGTGAGAAAGATAAAAGGAAGAAATTTTGAAAATTTGATTATGATGATTATGATGATGATGATGATGATGATGATGATGATTGGAATTTCAAATAAAACGAATATAATTGAAACTAAAAACAAACCACCAACGCGTAGACTGTATTTATTGCAACTCATGATTATTATTATTATTATTCTTATTCTTATTCTTATTCTTATTGATATACATATATTACATTCATATATATGTGTGTTTAGCAAATGAAAAAAAAACTACGTTTGATAAAATTTCAGTTTTCGTTTAAGGTTTTTTATTCAACGGTCTCTTGCTCTTGTTTCTTCTTTTTTTTATCATTCTGCAAACCTTGATCTTTTTTCCGTCTCTTTTCTCATCCTCGCTTTCATTGACTAATACTTATATTTATAAAGTAAAAGATGCAAAACTCGGTGAGCAGAAGACTAAAAATGACGGGGAAAAATTTTCAAGTCATCAAACGCTGAGGATGAGGAAAGAATAACTACGTTTTTAATTTGTTTGGTTTGAGAAATTTAATCTGCACTAACTTAACCCTCCGTGTAGGTATATAAACTCATACGTATGTATGTATATATATATATATATATATATATACACATATGTGTGTGTGTATATATATATACGTTTATAATACAAACCACCTCGAATACCGATAATTATTGTTATTAATATTGCATTTATACCATGATATATAATTGCCTGTTGCCTGTTTATTGTGATAGTTGACAATCTTTCCGTTTTTTTTTTTTTTTTTTCTTTTTTTTTTTACTCAATTCGTTACTTTCACCGAATTTATGTGACTTTCATCGTTGTTATTAATTTTTCAATTCGATAACCGCACTTTTGCATCACATAATACTTGATTAAATACTGATCGACAGTTGAAATTGATCTACGCTTTCGTTTGTTGCTAAATATCTCAGGTAATAATTTGAATATTCAAAAATCATTACGAAGTTTTGAACATTCGCGTATTTTTATGGTAGAAAAAAAAAGAAGCGGAACTGTTTCACATTTGTTTACCCGTATTCGTGATGTTATTAGGTTCGGGGCGTAAATGTTTTATTTTTTCACACAATTGTAACATCAATTACCTATCAGTTTTGACCTAAACAGACCAAAAAATTTATGACCCGTTGGTTTGACGTGGAATGCCCCATATACATTATATAATTGAAGTTAGAAAAGTGACGCGTCGTATTTTACAGTAGACGGCATACTCGGAAAGTGAAGAAAAAAAGAAGTAAGACCAAAAAAATTATATCTCAGCGCATTAAACTGAACCAAGTTTTTGAAATCAGGATTGTTCCACTTATTTTACTATAACAATGATAACTTGATGTTTCACTCTTTGCTACAAATGATGAACCGCTTCTTGATTTATTCTAAAATCATAACAAAAATGCACCAATTTGATCTCATTTCGAAAATTCTTTCTATTTTTTACCGTAGTGAATTTTCTCACTCTTTCTTTCAGATTTTGTTGACCATTCTTTTTTTTTCCAACCGCCATACTTAACGTGCAATCTGTCGCATATCCGTATTATATCACTGCATATTAAAATATAACATATTAGTGCATTATGATGTAATATACTTTCTTAGTTAGTGGAGTTTCTAACCGTTGCAGATCGGGGAAAAGAACCCTACGTCAACAAACAACAAACGCTTCCTATTTCGTACGCAAAAATATATTATTGTGTAATACGTATGTGTACGTATGTGAACAAATATATTTTATTCATTTATCGTATATACGGACAAACAATTTTTCGCAATATTTCTTTCTTCCGCTGGGCATACGTCGCATCAAACAAGAACAGTAAAAAACCCTGCTTCTTATTCGCGATTATTTTATTACACTTGAAATTATAGACGTATTGCATTATTAGAATGCGGCTTAACTTTGTAACTCTGTCACGTAAAAACCTCTGCAGAAATAGTAACATTAGTAACAGCAATATGATGGTAACTAAATGAATTCGCTTGAAATTTTTTTTTTTTTTTTTTTACATGCGCTGTTGCTTCAAAAACAGAAAGAAAAACAATAATCGCCAAGTAATGTGTTTATTATTTTTTTTTTTTTTATTTTTTCTCCATCACACGCAGCTATATATCTATACGTTTAACATACGTACACGTATTTGTTACCGTTTCATTATGTACACCAATTTTCTGCAGTTAATTTGTTTTCGTTTTAATTCGAATCATTCTTTTGAATGGGTGAAATATCGTTTATTCTGCAGCCACGCATACACGTAATATTATTGTTTGTACAGTGCGCTCTCTCAATAGGGCCGCTTCCCCGCTTTCGTATACGATTACTGTCCCCCCACTCCCCGGGCCAATTTTATCTTTGAAGCACAATTCTCTCGCGTGAATAATCACGTACAGGGGGGGGGGGGGGGGGGGGCATATGTGTCAATAACAACGAATGTGTGCTAACAATAAAATAAAATTACCGGCAATGAGAGAGTTTGCGACTTTTGGAAAATCGTTTCCCTCGTCGTACCGTTTCGGCCCTATTGAGAGAGTGCGCTGTATTACGTAATATTGCATATAGAGAAGGATGGAGCTTGATGTGTAACTATATGCGCAAAATAAGAGAAAAAAAAAAAAAACACCGCATGCGCTGCCGTATTGATTAGACCAATTTAGAATTTCTGCCTTATTTTCTCTTTACCTGCATATGTATTTATATAAATCTATATGGAAGACAGAGAAAAACAAAATAACTCGCTATGTTCTAATTGTACGTGTTTAATTTGCAAATTTTCCAATTTTCAGTGCCATGTATACGAGTATTAATACTTATCTAATTTCTTCGTTAATTGTTTTTTTTTTTTTTTTAATTATTTACGTTTTTTTTTCGGAAGTATTTCACGTACTATACTGTGTATGTATAAATATTTTATTGCCTGGGTACATGAAATGCAATGATTGAGCCATTCTTGAAACGACGATATTATGTGAAAAAAAAAAAAACGTTTTGAAAATTGCTGTTAAGAAAAAAAATGACTGTGGTGAATTTTTTATTTTTTTTCTTGTTCCCTCCAGTTTGTCTCGGAAAAACTTTTCAAGATTGGTTTCCTCACTGAGATGATGCTAACAATAATAATACATCGTCGTCGTCTAGATGTTGTGTGTGTAGTATTTTGCACTGATCTTTCTTTTCAGCCGAGTCGATTATAACAAAGCGAACAGATGTAAAAAAAAAAAAAAAAAAAAAAAAAACAAGAAAAAAAAACCGCAACACACCAAAAATATAACACAAATCGAAACGTTTAAGAAGAAAACAAAGTACACACCGAAAATCGAAAATATTAAAACAACAAAACCAAATTAACCAAATAAACGAACAAGCGAACAAAAAAAAAGAAAACAGAAACAACACACGCGTGACAATTACAAAAATTTTTTGTTTTCCGATAAAGATACAATCACCAAAACAAAAGAATAATAATAATAATAACCACATGTGTAATGAAGTTAGTAATTGTATATGTACAATTGTTAGGGATGAAGATGAAATACAAAGTTTGAATTTACGATTATTATTATTATTATTATTATTATTATTATTATTATTATTGTTATTATTACCACTATTATTACGTGTATATTTTTTGCACACGTTTCTTTTTTTATCTTTGGTCACTTTTTTCATCTTCTGGCAAAAAGGATGGGAGAATAAAATTACAATCGATTTGTTTATTTACCGCTATTATTATAGGGACCGCGCGACACGTGCACATGTTATGTTTGCCATAACATATTTGCAAAATAGGCACACATTCACGGTATATCGGCAGATTATTAGACAGCAAACATGCCCACATGTTAATATGTACTATCGAGAACAAACGCAACCAATGAAAGGTAGCAAATCGCAATTCACAGCGTTGATCACAGAGGGAAAATTTTTCAAATGTATCGGATGTGATAACGGAACTTGAGGGAATATGAGGGAAAATAATTCAATCGATTGATATGATCGATCAGGGGGCCTAAAACCTAGCATGCGCCTCTTCAGCCGATATGATCTATAATTTCTTCTCTCTCTCTCACTCTCTCTCTCTCTCTCTCTCTCTCTCTCTTTCTTTCTATCTTTGTTATATGCGCACACAGGCACACATGCGCACACTCACACCAATACATGCTTACATCTCTCTTCTCTCTATCTCGCCATCTCTTTATCTCCCTTTCTCTAATTCGCAAGCGAATACCACGCGAATTGTACGCGCTAATTCCGTATCAGATCCGCTGTTGCTTTTACTGCTGTTGCTACCGCTGCCGCTGTATTGTCCACAGTTTTGCATTACAGAATTTTGTAATTATAAACAAAGTCTAAAGGCACAAACACAAAATCGTAGATAAATAGAAACCATCTTCTCTGTCTCTTGAGAAAACACGAAACGTTTCTCTCTCTTTCACCTTCTCTTAAATCGAGCGATTTGATTCGCACAAATTTTGCAAAAAAACCGCGTTAAATGTTTCGTACGAAAACTCGTTGCAATTACAAAGAAATGTACAAACTTTACAAAAATTTGTCACGTCAAATGCTTTACAGAGGCGTAAAAGAACAAGAAAAGTAGAAAGTCCGGTACAGACGGATAATATAATTAATATTCGAGGTTCGTTTACAAGTAAATTATTTTTCTGCATCAAGAGATTTGGCAGAGTCCTCGACTCAAGTACGTTTCAACTTCTCTTTCATCCCTTTCTCGAGCGATTTTCAAGAAGAACTAATCCCTTCGCCTCTAAATCTTTGTAACGAATGTGGTTCGTTTGCATTTTCTTATCTTCTTCTATCCATCCCAATTATACTTCTATTGGTGTTGATAAATCGTGCCCGTTTAAAATCGTCATTTCAAAAACTCACGATCAATGTAGCGCCTGATATATGTGTATATAATATTTGTGTGTGCGTGCGTTTGTGCGTACCTCGTATACAAATTATATTACATCATATAAAACTGTGCATATTGTGCTACTATTCATATATCATAGAAATATTTAAACACACAAATTTTTCAAAATACATAGACATTTGAATATATACCATTGGTAGCATAGTATATAGAATGCTCGCTGTGCGCGGACAGATATTTTTTATTCTCTCCTTTCGCCTTGACGTTATTTTTCGTTCGTGGTCGTTTTTCCCAACTGTTTCTCTACTTTCAATTTTTCTTTCAGTTTTCTAAATTTGTTTTTTTTTTTTTTTTACCTCGCACCCGTGCGATTTGTACGATATATTGTACACATACGTAAACAATAATACAAATAACAGTTAACGAAATTAACGGATGAAGAGTTTATCGGTGTAAACCTATTGTTATTATACATGCATTAAAAAATGGACGAAAAATGAAAAAAAAAAAACAAAAAACAAAACATCAAATTTCGTATACATGTGCCTAAAGTAATCTCGCATTACACGTTTCAACGTAACAAACACACGATGCTTTTGTGTCTGTACAAATACCAGCTCACGATTTTTATGCGTCCGAAAAAAAAATTCACTATTTATAAAACCTAGTACATACACACCTAGTACCTTACATAGTACCTAGCGCCTAGTACCTAGGACCATCGCCCGATCTAACCTGACCTAACCCCTAACCACGCTCTAACTCTTCTTAGAAGTAAGCACCAGACGATTTTGAAAAAAAAAAATGAATGTATCTTCGGAACGATGCTACGTAGAGGATTATTTCTTTGGGATTCGATAATTTATGTGTGAATGATGGGATGTAACAAAGTCATGAAAATCATCAAAGTCTAGAGTAAATGACGTTTTCATGTGACGTGTCACTAATTTTCATTATTTCCCAAACTCACGCATCACAGACGCGGTTCAAGCAATGGTAGCCCCGTTATACATTCAATGCCGAATATAGATGTGTAAAAAAAAAAATGGAGGTCCGTGCAATAATCGCATCGATTTTATAGAATTGACGTTTCCATGTTTTTTGTTTCCATGATTGGCGGACAGAGCGCGCGTTAATCAAACGTACAAGATCCGTCGGTAAAACTGTCATCCTAACCTCAAAGACTCATCAATTCTATGAGATAGTGCGCCAATTACCAAAAATTAAAGGTTTTTCTTTTGCGATACGATTATTGCACGATACTCGATTTGTTTAATTTTTTTCACATATTTGTGCTTGGCATTGAATGTAGAACGGGTTTATCACGCCCGAATCGTGCCAGCGATGCATGAGCTTGAAGAATAATCAAAATAACTGACCCATAGACACAAAAAAGTCAGTTTTTTTTCTATATTTTGACGATTTTCGTGACTTCGTTAGATCATATTACTCATAAATCATCGAATCCCAACGGATCAATCCACCGCGTAGCATCGTATCGGAAATATATTAATTTCTTGTCAAAATCGACTCGAGCATCATTTTAACACACGGTCCGCTGTAGCGAGTAACCTAACCTAACCCGACCTAACCCTAACCTTTAAAAAGCTAACTGCCCATACACCCTCACGTAGTATAGGCTGGTGGCTGAGTGCTATCTGAATCCAAAGAACTCGTATACCCACGTATACTAGAAGACCAGTTCGTCGCTTATTCATGAATGTTGTATATATATATAAATTTGATCCATACATGTTATTTATTCTTTTCTATATTTTTCATCTTCTTTCGCGTCACGTGCCTCATGCTCCACACTTTCGTTATTCTCATATTATTCTCCGTTTCTCTGTCGCTTTCATCGGTCTCTGCATCTGGTCAAGAAGAAGTAAAAACACGCGAGTCCCTACCGAGTCTACCGATTGAATAACGGGAATATTTCTCTCTTCCTCTTCCGATTCTTCTACAATTTCATAGCTTACTCAGATCCGCCACCAGATGCAGGATATATTGTACATTGATGAGGTGATCGCAGAGTATTATGAGAATGTCTTTTTTCACCACTTTTCTCTGTGACCACACACCGTCTCTCGTTATAAGACCGTTCGGTCTCAGGCCGATTTCTCTCGACCTTGAGTCTACGAAACGTGTTACAAACCGTCCAAAGTGATTTCGGTGATCAAACTGACGCGATCAGTCCCGCTACAGAACCGCGGTCTTGCAACGAAAGGCTCTCGTAAAATGTCTATCGCTGCAAGCAACAACCACCAGCACAAACAATTATCGCTGAAGTAAATGCTGAGGTAACCGAAAGCCCCCCGACCCACTCTTTCGTAAAAAACAAAAAAAAAAACCTCGAAAATCACTTCCACCACCACCACCACCACCACCACCACCACCACCATTAAAAAGCAATATAGAAAGTATAGTTGCCGTGCGATTGCCATGCCATGCGTGTTCGCTCTTGCTGTAGGTATGTCGTGAGTTCCAGCGCGGGGCGTGCAAACGCGGCGAGACGGAGTGTCGGTTTGCGCACCCCCTGGAGACGGTGCAGGCGAACGAGGACGGCTCTGTGACGGTCTGCATGGACGCAGTCAAGGGCCGATGCAATCGAGACCCCTGCCGCTATTTCCATCCCCCTCTGCACCTTCAAGCCCACATTAAGGCCGCACAATCTCGGGCTAGCATTGCGGTAATGCATTCTCTCTCTCTCTCTCTCTCTCTCTCTCTGTCTATCTCTCTCACTCTCTCTATCTCTCTATCTATCTCTCTTTCTCTACTTTCTCCTGTCCTCGCTATTTCTCACCCTGCAGCATCACCTCAAGCAGCTAATACCACGCTCGGGCTCCACTTCATCTTCTTTCTCTTGTTTGACTCGTTCCACGGTTTTTTTTTTATTTTTTTTTTTTTTTTTTTTTTTTACTAACCATTCCACCGTCCGTGTTACTTCTTTTTCCGATCAATAGTATTTTTTGCTTTCAACCCACCTCCCCCTCGTTACATTTTCCCAGCGAATCATTACTGTGATATCCCGTTTTGTTGCGCGTTGTTGAGAAACGAATTATAAGGGGAAAAGAAAAAAAAAAAAAAACCGGAACCAATAATACGCGAAATTTTTTTTTCTCTCTCAAAATGCTTCCGCTGCCGCGCTGCTGCGCTGCTTTTACGCCAATGCATATGGGTATATATTGTATACTATATTATATGGCTGGTTATACGTCTCTCCAGGCAATCTGTAACACTATAACACTATATCAGGGTACTCCTAGTCCTTGTATACTTACAAATTGTTCACATTACATATGTATACACACAGATATTGGTGTGGCATCCAAAATTATTACACACGCACACTGATTCAGCCTTTTCTTCTCTATATCTATTCTATTCTAACAATCCATGTGTTCAATGTACATTCTATTAGGTAAGAATTAAAATCAAGTCAATTACTTACGAAAAAAGAAGAAGAAAATTGAAAATAGACTGTGGAATGATAATCATTGGATAAACGTAGCGCAGTGGTCGTTTTGAAAGTGGTCACATACGATTATCTGTATTTTCCGACGGTTATCAATATTATCACTATCATCGTCATTTTAATTTCTATTATTTCGCATGAATTATTCACTTTGTCAATCAAAGCGCGTGAAATATTCTCAAATGATTTCTGTGTATACCTTCCGTTTCACCGAAATCTTCGATTATTCGTAAGACGAAATGTAAAGAACCAATAAAAAAAAATAAAAATGAGCAGATGGAAGAAAAAATCGCTGCACTGCGATTAGACTTTTCCTATTTTCTATTTTTCACGCCGTTTCTTGCTACATATGAATATTTTGTTTGAACCAATCTTTTTATCGCTCAATCAATTACGAAAATTTCTCCTCCCGTTCCCGCGCCTCTCAGACCCACTTTATATAATCTGTGCTTCAACTTGTGTTCGTGTGTAGAAACTTTGTTTGGAACATAAAAAAAAAAAAAAAGTACCTGATAAATCCCGAAAAAATCCTGTGTCTTTGAAGTTTAGTCGTGACCTCTAGTTTTATCGTTGTGTTTTTCCGTTCCTTTCGGATTACACTTTTTTTTTCTTTTTTTTTGTTTTTTTTTTCCTTCTCGTCAGTAGTTTACTTCTTATCACCATGTATATACCTAAATGAAAAAGTAGCAGTGTGTTGTGTTGTATTTATATATACTTACATTGTCTATTCAATAGATATGTAGAGATACCTTCCTCTATGTATATTTATTAGATATATATTATGTAGGTCCTGTAACAAGGGCAAAAAAAAAAAAAGTCTCTGTTTTTGACCGTCACCGTCGTCGAAACCACCGCTGTTGTTTTTCTCTATTTTTCTCTCTTTCTAGCGCAAGCCTATCGCCAGCAATATTTATATACCTATTATTATGTATACCAAGGTGCAATATACATACATATATACCGATACCTGTACATGCATAACCACTATGACCTCATACACACTGACCACCACTTTACCTGCACATAATGTAATACCAAATCAAAAATATGTTACACCTATGCATTCACATGTGATTTGTCTCTGGGCACCATCGTCGTGTGGATAATTTTCCATTATATCAAGCTTTATCGTGCAGTGTCACATCACGTTACGTCACTTCGTATCATATCGGAATCCATCATAAACCGGAAGACGCCATCTAGCGGAAGAAAATATCTCCGACTCGAAAAACAATCGTATTCCACTTTGAAATACTTTCTAATAGTTATTTTCCACCAGAAATCGAGTTGATGCGACGGAATGATAGCTCGACTTCTTGCGCCAGGTTTTTCTATGCTTTGATATTTATAAAATTCACCTAAAACGATCTGCCGATTACTATATAATATCAAAATACGATTATACGGCGCCAGGTATATTTTATCTGGTTTGTTAACAGATAAAAGCTTGGCTCTTTGTTAGCGACTGTTTAATTTCAATATAATCTCTGAATGTAGTCACGTAGTCCAAACGTTTCTGCTTAATTGAGTATCTGAGAAAAAATATAATAATAACTTGATACATTTGTGACTCGCCAGTAATCCGATGTTGTTTCTCGTTTAATGTTTTTTTTTTTTTTTTTCAATTTCTTAATTGTCCAGAGTCAAATTTCCATGATCTGTTATAAATTAGCAATTTCGTGCCTGTTCGTTATTTCGTTGATCTCTCTCTTTATTCCGATTCGTTTTTCTTTGTCAGCAAAAGCATAGCGAAGGACCTGAGTGTAAAACGTGAAAATATTGAATCCTTGAACAGAACAGAAAAAAAATCGAAAATAATTGAAAAAAAAACGGTGCACTTTACTGCCACAAAATGATTTAGAACTAGACGTGATTCTTTTTTAATTGTGAAAGGCACACACGCGCAAGCACAAGTACACATCAATAAACACAAACACGCACACAACCACGCCAACCTTGCTGACAAGCTGCGCTGCACGAAACCCCAGCTAAAACCCCCGCTGCTGTTTGCTGAACCCCCCAAAACCCCAGCGCCTTCACTGCAACACAAACGCCTATATATATATATATATTATTTATACACACCGCGACATTGGAATTACAAAATGAAACGGACCAAAAATAAATAAAAAGAAATTTTTAAAACGGAATAAAAAAATTTAAAAAATACAAACAACCAACGGCACACGTCAAATTTAGAGGGGAAAAAACTTTTTCTTGCATCATCACGGGGTTGTGATGTATAATAATAATAACGCATCGCGAAATCATTCGAAACTATCTGTATGTAAAATGCATATTATGTTTTTATACCTACCGCACTAGAGCGATGCCACTGGTAACAAAAAAAAATACCAGATAAATTTTAAAAGGGTGAAATTGTAAGAGTGACTGAAGAAAAAAAAAACTGTTCTTATCGACTAACGAACGCGACAAAAAAAAAAAAAAAAGGAAGATCACGCTGCGTGAGTTGACCGCAATGAAATCGAAACTCGCTGTTGGGAAGCACGGATCTGAGAGGACCGCAGTTTCTTTTGTTCGTTTGTTTTTTCTTCCATTTTTTATTTTTTTTTCTTTTTTCTTTTAAATACCGATAAATAAAAATTTTTCATCGCTGTGCCTCGATTGGCTCTCTGCAGTTTATCTTTGTTTCTATTTTTATTTTGATCAGTGCTATTTCGTCGACACGAAAATGAGAACCGGAAAAAAAAGCAAAAAAAAAAAAGAAAAAAACGATATGAAAACAGACGTCACCAGTTTTTGGACAAAATTAATTCAAGTAAGTATACAATATGAGTCGAGAACATTTTCTACTGGTACGTTACCTAACCATATGCTAGTCATTTGAGGCACGGCTCTATCTTCAAGTAACACGCTTGTATATCTTGTGACGTGTAAGGTGATGGAAAAAATATTTTTCTTTGTCGTTGGCGATAACAACAAAAAAAAAAAATTAACGCAATTGTTATCCGTTTTTATCTCGAAAGCAAGTAAGGAACTACGACGAGGTGCATCGAATTGGAATACCGGGTGAGTGGCTGAGTGAAAGCATCGTTGTGCAAAATGTAAAGAGGGAAAAATGCGAAAGTAAAATTCTCCAATAGAAAGAAAAAGAAAAAAACAGTATAAATCTAACATAATTATCTCGATTACGTTGATACCGCTAAATCGATTCCACAGCTACTCTTCGGCCACGTCAACAAAAGGATAGTGTTTGTATGTGTGAGAGAAACACAGTGTATCTCGTCTTCTCTTTTCTCTCTTTCCCTTTCTTTTACCTTCTCTGATTTATTCCTCTTTCTCTTCTAAAGAAAATAAAAAATAAATATAAAAAAAAAAGACAAAAAAAAAAAAAAAACAGTGAAAGAGCAGAAAAATAATTTCCCGGATTGAAAAACCTCGGGGCCGAGTCAGTCGCTCTGCCCCCGTAGCAACTTCTTTATCTCAAGTCATTCAAGGCGGGCCGAGTAACAGGAAACACGAAAATCCTCCCCCCCCTCCCCCGAACGAACGACGGGTACGCCGACCGGATTTTCGTCGCAGTCCAGCTTGTTGGCAGGGAAGTCTTATTCTCTAAAACAAAAAATTAAGAAAAAGAAAAAAAAAAAAAAAAAAACAATTAGCGAAGATGAAAACAGAAAATTATGGGTTACAGTTCGCAAAGGGTGCATCTCTTCTTCATTTCCATCAGATTAAGTTTTGTACCTGCCAAAATATCTACATTTATCTGTTCTTCACTTGCTTCTATCAATGTGTATCCGTCCGTTTTGAATTCGAGTTTTTTTTTTTTTTTTTTCTTGGTCGTCTTACATGCATTAATTGACAATAACTAAGGATAGATAACTGAGCACTGGGACGGAAAATTGATGGTTAGTTGTTTTTTTTTTTCTTTTTTTTTTTTTTTCTTACAAATTGTAAAAAGTTGACTTTCATGTAACTATTTATGCACTCTTTAGAATTGCAACGCAGTATAATTTACCTCGATATTTTGTACAAGTGTCTTTTCTTTTTGTCTTTCTTTATAACTATTGTACAACAGATGATGGTAAAACAAGTTTCTCACGCACACGAATAATTCTTTGATTCATAAATAAGTATGTGCATATATCGTTATCGTAGTTTCAGTACTTTGAAAATCGAAATTTACATTACACACATACACACGAAAGAATCCAATTTATAGGTACACACGCATATCATACACAGCCTCACACGACTCTGAATGAAAAAAATTTACGAAAAAGAAACTTTTATGCAGCGATTCACATATTCTAACACAACAACTTGCGAACGAACGCATACGATGTTACCCTTTATCGTACACACAATGACATCGACGGATATTTTTTTATTTTTTTTTATACATTTGTTTTTTTGTTCTTCTTTGACTCAGGCGTTACGACTAATAAATCTGTAAAAAAGAAATATCAGCAGCGAAAAAGACCAAGAAATCTGTATATACTGTACAAAACTGTATGATGATCGATTATTATTATCATTTCTTTTTTTTTTTTTTTTCAAAGTATATTCATGTACACGTGTATTTTTGATTTACATCTCTTCATTTTCAGGATATAGCGTTGCTGCAGACGATGACGATGATAATACGAATAATTCATACATTTATTTATTTCTCGTAATGTTATTTTCTGCAAGTCACCTATTTCAATTCTCTTGTGAAGAAAGAAGATTTGCTACACGTGCCCAGAGATCGACGGGAAACCTTACCGAGTCCTTATTTCTTCCTTATCGGTATAACAAATATCTTTCCAGGATTGATCGTGCGCTCAGCCGATAACAGCGAGGAGTAAACTTTGCAGAGCGGAAATCGAACAGAAATCGATCAAAAATATAGAACGATCTTGTGTATCATTATTTTTCAGCAAGATTTCTACCGGATGTCGAACGTCTCGTCCCTCTTTAATTATTTTTACTTCTTCGTTTCCTTTCAGTATTTACAGGTTATCTGTATCGGAATTCAGAGAACTGCTGCCAGTGAACATGTGAATGAATCCATTTAGGAAATTGGCCCACTAAATTTAATTTACAGAATGAAACGAACGCGTGCATCTAATCGCAGGACATCACCGAGGCACTAGATCAATTCAGACTTAACCCATCTCAATCCAAACCTCTAATCTAAGCGAACCCAAGCTAACTTAATTTATCCTTATTTATATGCCCTGAGACGCGTGGTGGTAGGATATTAAAACCTCATGCAGAAAAATTAAATAATACAATAATAATAATGATAATAATTATGACAGTAATAATAATAATAATAATGATAGTAATGAATTATTTCGAATTTTAGAGCTGCGTGTTTAAGAGACGTATACAAGTAACTCATATATGCCACCTACGTATGGATACATCGTATGAAATTGAATGGGAAACTTTGATACTAATTTATACTAATCTGTATAGGGAAAAAAAAAAATGGTATCGAATCGCAACATATTTTACGATACCTATATTAGTATTACTTAATTGACCGTTCGAGGGAATGATTTTTTTTTTTTTTTTCAAGTATAATCTATTGATATATCTATGTATTATAAATATATATTCTCTGTGCCGGAGCCTCAACTAGTATTTTTTTCTTTTTTTGATTTTGATCTTGTCCTCTCGCTGGCGATGCTTCAAAAAATGCTTGCTGCTGCTGTTGCTGCCGCTGTTGCTGAACATTACCAAACAAAAACCTGCACATACCGCCGCCCCGTGCGCTTCGCTCTCTACCTGCCAATTAACGCCTGCCGCCAAATGCCGTTCTGCCAAAAAAAAAAAAAAAAACAAAAAAACCAAAAAAAAATACCTACAAAAACACGATGCTCTCGACCATCGCACGTTCGTCGACTTCGTCGTCGTCTATCCGTTTCAAAAAACGAAACAATCAACGGTAACAAAATTTCAAAACCGACGCTGGGAACACTGGGGAAAAAAATCCGTTGCTAAACGAAAAAAAAAAAAAAAAAAAAACCCACCATGTGGAACAAAAAAAAAAAAAACACGCATTAAAGCAGACGGCGACTGTGCAGACGAATGTACCGGGAATGGGCACCGTCGCAGGAGTGCCAGGAGTGCCAACGGGACTCCAGAACGCAGCTGCAGCGGCCGCTGCAGCCAATATGGCCGCCGTCGAACTCGGCAAGAAACGGATGCGCGATCCCAATGACGACCTGCTAATGGTACCACAGCTTTCGCATGGAGTACACTATTACTTCTACTACTATCTATAAACGTTACTACTTCTTTTTCCTCTTTTCTTCATTTTTCTTTTTTAGTAGCAGTCGGTAATGTCGGAAACTGATCTCTTTGCCACGAAATTTCACATGTTATTCTAACGTTATAAACAGCTTCTTCTCGTTAGTTATTTTCCCATTCGTTTGTCGACGCAAGAAATCAGCTCCCGACTCATATCATTAGTAGTCAATTTGATCAAACTAGTTAGTTAAGTACCAGTAACCTGTATAGGGTGTTTTTGTACAATTATCGACAGAGCGAAAGATTCTTAAACGAATTATTACAGCTGAACGATATCGCAACCCGAAATACAGACCGTGCGATCGGTACCGATTTCAATCGCGCACTTCCGTTGTCGGTAACTCCGGAACACCCTGTACGCAATCCTATCCTGCTTTTCTTATTCTTCAAATGATTCGGCAAAGTTCAAAAAGACAGTTTTTTTTATTTCTCTTTTTTATTTTTATTTGCTTTCAAACTTGAAAATAATCGGACGTACAGAGGCAATATACATATAATACTTTCAGATTATCGTATATAGACTATAATTTTTTTTTTTCTTTCTTTGCCTATGTGTGTGATTCCTTAGTACAGAGCTTACGCCTCGTAATATTTATATATATATACTTACATTACTTCTACACACACAAACACACACACACACACACACAGATTGCTCACACTGTATACACCTCTAGGTAACTCTAATTTTTCATAAAAATTAATGCTGGTTTTTACCATCGTGCAATTTGAGCTGTGAAATTTCTTTCCATCTCGCTAAAAATTTTTCCATTTCTAATTAGAATAATCATTATGAGAAATGTGTAAAAATTTTCACTAAATTCGATCACAGCAAAAATTGAACTTGACCAGCAGCATGTATCTCTGAGAATTCTTACATCTTTTACATCATTGTAATCTACCCTCGAATTCATTGAGATAAACACAAGGACACCGTTTTGATGTACATATACGTGTATAGTTCTCCTGCTCACAAAATCTTCTTTCTACATGAAAATGATGAGAATAGTTGAATAATAAAAAAAAAACATTCCAAGAGAATTGAAGTTTTGTATTAAAAAAAAAAAAAACACACACACACACACACACACACATGGAAGATACAATTTGCATCTTCAATGCAAAACTGTTTTTACTACTCAACACTATCCCTTTTCCACACACGTACATGTATACCCTCAGTAGTGATGCACACATACGTACCTGTACACCACGTATGACGTGATAATAATTAATAAGCTTGCGCCGATGATGCATGTTGTGGCTTTTACGCGAATATTTTCGAGATGGGTTTATATACTTATATGGTTATGTCCATATGAACTTAGTAAAAAATTTGTCCCAGGGTTTTTCTATGGTCGAAAAGCTAGCCATTCCCCCGTTCTGACTATGTAACGTTACATGGTGGATGTGAGTCCTAATTATGTACCTCTGTAAATCCGGATTCACGAAGATTATTGTCATGTTTAATTATCGTATGTATTTTTTCTGCTCTTCGTGTCACGTTCATCTAAATATGCAGTCTGAACGACAAAATGAGAAAAGAAAGAGAAACGAATTCAACCGTTTTGGGTTCGAACAATTTATTAACTTTCGTCTGAATTCAGGAAGATATGAGAAATAACTAACCACGTTCAAACGCATCGCAGTAGACCGCTTATGTACAAAACACACGCTCACGAAAAAATATTTATATATACCTACCTACGTATGTGTACGAAAGAAAAAAATCGCACGTGTTGTAAACTTCGAGTAAAATGGAAAAGAAAGAAAAAAGAGCACTCCAAATTTCCTCAAGGCTTATACAAATAGCAAGGATTTGAGAACACTTACAAAAATTGATACGCAATGCATAATTAATTATCAGAATATACCAATTGGCTTATATAATTATTACAATAAATGTGTAATCCCTGCAGCTTTGAAGCTTGTGGCAAAATGTCGTCGCTGCTGCTTATAATCCTCCTCTTTCATTTCACCTCTTATATATTATAAATATAGTATAATTAAACTCAGGTAACTTGAGAGTGAAAGAAAACAATTTCTTTCATCGCTTTGCCCTGTTTTGCACATAGTTGTGTTCTTATTTTTATTAATCTTTCTTCTTACTAAGACAACGTTTTCTTCTTTTGCACTTTTTTCTTTGCCTCAAACCGCTGTTTACGTGCAGTAAAATTAATTTCGTGTAAAGGTGGCGTAATTCCTTAGCCTTGTCTTTTTCGCTCTCTATTTTTCGATCTTTCCTTCCATCGTTTTACTACATCTCCCATGTTACGTGACGAAATTTCAAATCAACAATTAAAAATGTAAAAAAAAAAGAGAAAAAAAAAAACACGTGCAGAAGCTCCTAAAAACGATCCGCGATTCGTTCTACTATTCTTGGTTTAAATCTCAACTTGAATCTTCCAATTCCTATATGCATCGCCTATATACTTTCCCATGCTTTCTTCTTAAGTAGGTATCTATAAAGCCGCGCGCGCAAGATCAAAAAACAAAAAAAAAAATTTACCGTACCGCTGTAAGAATACGGTATAGTAAACGAGACAGCTGTAATGATGATAACAACAATCATTCAACCGTCGGAAAAACATCGGCAAGGCTCTGATTTGATATTGTCATTGTATATCTTTAACACCAGAAAATAAATTTATATGCATATATGTATGTTGATTCGAAATGAAACAATACAAAAATTCGCAATTATCGTAAATCGAAGAAGAAAACAAAAGCGAAATAACAAAAGGATGCCAGAAATGAAAACGTGGATTAAATTTTTGACTGAAGTGTAATTTAAAAAAAAAAAAACGACGGACCACCAACCAGTATTTATTTCACTGCGCTGAAAGTACGTCGCTCTTTTTCGTTCCAAATAATTACCCGTATCCATCCCGTGGATTATTTATATGTATACACGTTGTACTTATATACCGACTTGTATTCGGGTGAGAAACAGAGAAAATTTTCTTCTTCTCTCAAAAGATATTCGGGATGGGGAAAAGAACGACTGAAAAGTAAAAAAAGACGAAAAGTATATGACAGTATATTTGTTATTAACCATACATGTATACGTGGATAATTTCGTATTACATACAAAATCTCTTAGTATGTATAAAATGCAATCATTTTCGAGTGGGACTAATCCAATTCCTAATTTATCATGCGTCATCGGCACAATTATATATTATATGTAATAATAATTTATATTTTTTATCTATGTATATTATTATTATTATTATTATTATTATTATATTACGATGATGATGATCTTAACCACAACAATAACGATAGCCATACAATCATTGCCTTTGAATTCCTGGAAATAGTATTTCTTGAACAGCACAGAATTACTGTTATTGCTGTTATTCTTATCACTGTTGCTCTATCGTTGTTATATAGTGAAAACAAAAGAACAACACCATCAAATAATAGTTTTTATTATTTCTATTTGTTATATATTAAATACATTGTAAGTAATATTATCATTATTCATAAAAATCAATTATCATCGAACAAAAACTTGAACACATTCGTGTCTTTGTTACAGATGGACATGAAATCAGTCGGGTCATTCTACTACGAGAATTTTGTAAGTGCAAAAAGAAAAACCCTTTTAGAAATGTGAATGAAAAACGTCCCAAAAAAAAAACGAAATAACGAACATCTAGAAATTGATGCAAAAAAATCCAAGTTCAAATCACCAACGAAACAACAGCCAAAAAGAATCAAAGGATCCAAATTCACTCCAAACAATTAAAATAATCTAAGAAATAAAGAGAAAGTAGCAAAATTCTTAAAAACTGAAACAAAACTTCGAATTCAAAACCTTTGAAGGTGCCCTGGTCGATTTCTACGTTGACGTAGATATCACCAAATATCGTAGTCCGCGTGTCTCAAACGCGGATAAAAGCTCAGCAACCCCGTTCTGTACGCAATCCTGAACAGAAACACTCGAATCCATTTTCATTAGGAACAGAAATAAAGGATTCTACGAAATCGTAATACTAAATCTGTCGAATTCATGCCATTTCTTTTTTTCTTCGTCAAATGAAAATGTATTCGTGTTTTTTTGTTCAGAATTGCGTATAGAACGGGGTTGTTGAGCTTTTTTTTTCGCATTTGAGACACGTGGACTTCGGTATATACGACGATTTGGAGATATACACGACAACGTCGAAATCGAACTTAACAATTCGTCATATCTATGAATACATTGTCACGCGTACTTGATGTTTTGTATCTTTGCAAATGTTCGACGCGTTACGATAATATCAACGACAAAAAGGTTTATATTGACGTTGTTCAACTTCCGATTTTTTTTTTTTTTTTTTTTTTTTCCGTTTTCCGTTCCGTGAAAATATTCTTCCAGGCCTTCCCCGGAATGGTACCGTACAAACGTCCAGCCGGCGACAAGTCGGGCATGCCTGTGTACCAGCCCTCGGGAGCGGCGACGACCTACCAGCAGCTGATGCAGCTACAGCAGCCATTCGTCCCCGTCTCATGTGAGTACGCTGGAGTAACACCAACAAACCACCATCACCCACCACCACCCTCGATTGTAACGACAACGCTACAATCATCTCAAACCTCAAATAATAATAGTAATCTTATGAATAGTAATAGTGGTAGTAATAACAATAACACCAATGCCTCGAACCCGGGTAACATTAACAACAACAACAACAACAACCATCATCACCACCAATCAGCCGCCGTCGCCGCCGCCGTTGCCAACCACCAACTTCACACCGCTGGTTCGGGTTCCGGTTCCGGTTCCGCTGGTTCCGCCGGCCCCGCAGCCCAGGCCTCGAGCCTCGCGAGCGAAAACACGAACGGTGTCCTGGTCGATCCCGCGAACCCGCCGCCCCCGCCCCCGGGGGGCCTGAGCGTCGGTGGGGTCGACAAGCAGGGCAGCGAAGGCGCCGAGGGCGCCGTAATCCGGCCGCGTACCTCGCCCGAATTGAATCACCATCACCCCCACTCCCACTCCCACCCTCACTCACACCATCAGACCCCCCACCACCAGCACCACCTGCCCCCCTCGATGTCCCCGGCGGCTATGACGTCGATCGCCTCGCTGATGAGCAACCCGAGCATGTGCACGTCCCTGGCAAGCATGTCGTCAATGGCGGCTAGCATGCACGCGAACATGCAGGCCCACTACACGATGGCTAACATCAACGCCCTGAACAACTTCAACGCGGTTCAGAGCCTTGCGATGGACCCGGCAGCGCTGGCGAAGGAGGTAGCTCAGAAGAACTACGCCAAGGCCGTAAAGCTCTCCGCCTCGCAGGCATCATACGGCATAAATCCCCTCACGGCCCTCAACTACACCGGCGTAGCACTGAACAAACAGGCCCTCGCGATGCCGCCGCCTTCGATTTCGGCTCCCCCCGCGACGCCCCGCCCCCCTCAGCCTGGCCTGGGCCTTCAGGGCCTCGCCGGCATTCCGGGAGCTCTCGCGGCGTCGCCGTTATCGGCGGGCCTCTTCCACTACCCGAGGCCACCTCCACAGCCTCAGCCGATAAATCCTTACTCGCTTATGCGGCCGCACCACCAGATGCTGCCCACTTCGTACATGCAAACCGTGCCGCTAGGCAGCATTCAGGGCATGCAGGGAAATCCTTACGCCGCCGCCGCCGCCGCCGCTGCCGCCGCCACGCACCAGGGGCATCCCTACGCCGCCATGTTGCCGCCTGGAATCCCCGGCGTCTCGGGCGTTCCGCAGGGTGGCGCCACTGGGCTCCAAGCACAGCTAGCATCTGGCAATGCCGCCACCATCGTCGCACAGCCGCAGGTTGCTCTCAGCTCGGCCAATACCGGTGTTCAGGTTATCACTCAACCGTATAAGAAAATGAAAACTACCTAAATTTGAACAAGGGTGATTCGATTGTCGTTTTGTGGCTCAGAGACGGTAAGGCGAGATATTTGAATGGCGCTGTGTCGTTGTTCGACGTTGCGCAGACTCTGAATCTTACCCGAGACCCTTTCGAACCATAAAACTGCCTGTATTCAGGGTGGTGACGAACCTGGATTAGTCAAGGTGTTTCACCGATCGACGAGGGGAAAACATCCTATTCTTATTTTTTAAACAGTCGCGCGACTTTAATTGGCTTTTTAACGTGTATTAGTTATTTGTAATTTGTACATAGATAAAAATTAGAACCGAGTATTCAAGTTCGAAAGTTGGCACATGATTTTCGTGTATTTTTTTTTTTTTTCTATTGTTAGCTATCGGTCGCGATTCTGTATATCTGTCGGTTAAAGTCCCGCCCCTCTCCCTCCACCTCGTTGGATTGAGTCGTGAATTCGTCTGTTTTTTTTTTTTTTTTTTGCTAATATTTGTTTGCTTTTTTGTGAGAGGGGTGATATCAAATATCAAATCCAAAATACCGAAGCCATTGTAGCAGTCACAGACACTTGGATACGGTTGACGTATGTATCAGATTCAATGAGAAAAGAAAAGAAAAATCGTAAAAAAAAAAGATAGAAAGAGAGACGTTGAGTTTCATCTTCTAGTCAGACATTGTCGGTGAACAGTGCCTTATATAATAAATACATGCCTGTGTATATATATATATATATATATAAATATATATATATATATATATATATATATAAATATATTAAAGAAAAATGAGAGTGAAACCAGAAGAGGGAAAAGAAAAAGAAGAAAAAAACCTAACCAAACCTTAAACCCGGTCCTATATATGAATTGATAATAGTAATCGTAGTCTCTTGTATATAAATTATACAGTGAATGAGGAATATAGAAAGATGAAAGACAAAAAAAAAAAAAAAAAAACAATTTATGTAAAATATTGAGCTTATTCGTTTGGGTAATAATCACTATTATCATCATTAATATTTCATTTAATTTTTTTTTTTTTTTTTTCCTAGATACCGTGTGACGTTTTCATATTAAATTCGTCGTAACTATATACACGTGCATACGTACATACATCGTAGAGTAAAGAAAAACCATGCCTCACATAACCCAACTTGATTTCCTATCTTATGCAGGCACAAAATATATACACAATGTATAAACGCGCGGTTATACAATAATTGCGGTTTAGTAGTCGGCGATTATGCTAGTTCGTAGTTATTGTTTTGGTTTGATTAAGTAAGCTAGTTAGTTAGTTAGTTATTTAGTTAGTTAGTTAGTTGGTTACATGTAGCTAGTGATTTTATCGTAAAGGATATTGTGTTATTACCATTAATATCGATAATTTTTCTTTTTTATTATCTCGTTTTTTGCTGTATTACAGACAATTTCTATCGCTCCATTCCAGTTTCTATTCGTTCGCCAACTCACGTTGTTCAGTTTTCAGAAAATTTCGCACGCCAAAGCCGCCAATGGCGCAACGTGCTTTTAAACTTGATCGTTGACTCGATATCCTATCAAGACTCTTTGTCTCCTACAATTTAATAAGCAACGTTTCTGGCAAATCACCTTTCATCTTTTTCGTGTACAAATAATTTCATTCGCTGTTCTCACCTTACGTTATATTGTTATTATTTTAATGATTATTATTGATTTTATTGTATTAAACGGACGGACCTCAAAGGTCGATAATTCTTTTTAATAAAAACTCTCCAAATTTTATTCACGGTTGAATGATAAGCCGCAGATTTTACCGCCACTATTTATTCTATACCATTATTAGATTGATATGAAACGAATTAGTTTTGTAATTGTTTCTAGTTTGTTTGTTTCTTTTTTCCTTGTAATTTCTTTGTTAGAGTGTAGTTCATATTTGGTCAGAAAAAAAAATGTTGTTCAGTTTCTATCTTTTAGTTTTGTTCTTTTCTTACCCGTTGTCCAGACTCTGCAATTGTCACATTTTTATCTCATATTTTAACCCCCCCCCCCCCCCCCCCCTTTCTCATCTTCTTTACGTGATAAATTCTTAATTTTTAATTCTAGTTATCATATTACTGTTATCAATATTATTGTTATTATTGTTATTATTAATATTATTATTATCGCGCCGATAATTGTCAAAGTTCCCAGTATAAGCAGAGCTATACAGTGAAAAATATGTTTCCTAGATAACCTTGCCCTCCCTCTACCCTCCACCGTCCCTTTCATAATTAGGTACATAATATATAGGGAGATATATGTATACATACAAATACACATATACCGGTTAGTAAAGAACGAGCGCGAAAATAGATCCGAAGGATAAAGGAAACGGAGAAAATGAAGAGAGAAAAAAATCGGAAAATAGAAAATTGAGGGAAAAAAAACAAAAAAAAAAGAAATTCAAAACAATATTCTAAAAGAATAATTATCTTCACCGATCATTAACGAAAAAGCGTAATATGTAAATACACGAATATATATGTATACATATATTATTGAAAGGTTTGTTAGTAACTATTAATATCATTATTCTATTATTATTATTATTATTATTATTATTATTATTATTATTATTATTATTATTAATCCTCCGTATATCCTCAACTAACGTATCTATTTACCCTATAAAAATTTAAGTCCAAGATTCAATTCGGGTGAGATGCGTATACATACATATAAACGCTTTATGGTATATGAAAATACAGAGAGGAAAAAAAAAATGCGTTGAAATATACCTACAATGCTATAACTATATTTAATATATAACACACACACATGTGTGCGTATGTACATATAATATATACGTATTATATGGAGGTAGTAGTGAGAAAAGTACCATTTTTCCACGATGTTTTGTGTTTACTTTTTGATCGTGATTCGATGTCGAGTGAGGCGTGATTTTTTGCCGAACAAAAAAATTAAATTTAAATATGAATTCGAATAATCGAGACAGTGACGGGATAAAAATATTAAAAGCGCTCGTCTGCATTTCCAAATTTTTCCTTACCCTTGCGCGGAAGACGGTAAAGTTCGTTGACGACAAAACAGTGAAAAACATGATTCAAAATCACGCAAGTATAAATTTTTCTCCTTCTTATCAACAAGAATTCAATGAAGCTGAGTGGAAAAATTGGGTCTCGTAAAAAACTGACACGAGTTGGAGCGGGAATGAAGAGTGAAAAAATATAGAATTTGATTTGCTTAAAAAAAAGAAAGAAAGAAAGGTTTTCTCACACGAAATACAATGTGTGAACATGCACTATCTGCTCATTTGCTACCTCCCAACTCCACGTACCGTGTCACGCCATTTTTTCGTGAACACATTCACACAACATACGGCGAAAAAATTTTAAAAAAAACATACATATATATATATATATACGCACACACAGAACACACATATACACATGTATATATATAATATTATGATAACTCTACATAGTGATAGTCGTAAAATGTATTTTATATAGTGTGTAACAACAATTTTATTATTATTATTATTATTATTATTATTATTATTATTATTATTATTATTATTATTATTATTATTATTATTATTAATCGTTTAAGAATATCATCTAGATATATGATGGAACTTCATCGAAGAAAACCGAAATGACCTATAGAAAGATTTAAGAAACAGCTGTTTCAGCAGATCGAATTGCAAAAAAAAAAAAAATTAGGCAAAAAATGAATTTCAACAATACACCATGTATACGCGCAAATTGCATACCGGCACAAAAAGTTAACAAAGTACGTAAGAGAAAGCAGCAAACGAGCAATGAAACAAGAAATAAACACGCGCATATTATACACAAACAGGTGACACGTAAAGGTTCGTATTACTAAGTAGTCGGTAGGCTAGGAGGTAGATAGCTACAATACATACATATATGTATATACGTATATGCATGTGTGTATAAAATCCAGTGTTTAACCAACACCCCCTCCCCCCCGCCCCCCGCCCGGCCTCTCCGCCGCCGTCGCCGCACCTTTTTAAACGCACGAACAAAAAAATTTTTACCGATAAAGAAAACGAAACGAAATCGCTGGTTGAAAAAAAAAAAAAAAAAAAAAAAACGGATTTAAAAAATAAGAACAAATCAACGATCCTTGACAAGATTTAAAATCAATTTGACTCTGGCTTTTACTATAGCTTTTTCTATATCGTACGCATAGGTATATATTTGATAATTTCGTTGAAAGTACAAGCATTATTATTATACATATGAGGAGATCGCGATGATTAAAATACTAGCCGCAGAAAAGTGATGAGAAAAAGTTATAAATCGCACAGACACGCGCATAGTCTTCCAAATTATTTATTTATAATTATTATCGTGTAGTAATTTTTCTCTAGTTCTGATCTATTTCGGAATCTCGATTTATCGCGCGGGACAATGTATAGAGGAATTTTCGAACAATTGTTATATTATTGATTTCATTCAACTGCTGCCGATTTTTTTTTTTTTTTTTTTTCTCCTACGCTGTCAACCGAGAAGAAAAAAAACCCAAAAAATGTCAAAAACAAAGTGACGAATCGACAAATCGTTGATCAATTTTCAATCTCACATAACGAAGCGGTTCGTAAGGGGGGAAAATAAATAATTAAAAAAAAAAAAAAAAACGGAATTATATATAAATATAAATGTACATCAATAATTGATTAGTCTTATTTACAAATACAAATGAGTAGACTCTCGTTGTTCAACCAGAGGCTACTGCACGTACTACTACTATTATAAATACTACGTTGTAATTATTATCATTATACTGTCGTAAACATAGATAGGTGATATGTTATATATAACGTTATTATATTCCTCCTATGTGTGTATGTATAATACCGAGTATTCAAACACACGAACACGTATAACTAACTATTAGACTGTAGCTGTACAGAGAATACGCGATTATGCTGTCGCATTATTTTATTTTTATTTTTATTTTTCCTCGTGGCTTATTTTTTTTAGTTCTTCTCTTTCGTAACTTCCTGGTTCTATTTCGGACTTTAGATATTATACATGTACGTCTGATTGTCCCGAATATCCCGATCCGTATTTTATAGGTGTTTGTAAAGTAAAGTAAATAATTACAAAAATGACTTGACAACTCTGAAAAAAGAGGAAAATCATGAAATTGCAATTACATGCAACAGTTTCCACACATCGAGGTTTGTTTCTCTGTTTTCCAATTCATTCGATGAATACCCTATATACATACATATACAGATAAAAATTCGATAGCGGTTGTGTCCTAGGGCGGCCAAGCGTCATAAACATAATCTCAAAAATTTTCACATTTGTTCACTGACAATTGTAGTCAACGATGATAACTCGAATTCTAGCGCATGCGCATTAGACGACGGATCATGCAGTCTTTAGTAATTCACTATATATATATGTATGTATGTATGTATGTATATAAGTGTATTCTTGTCGGTGATTAGAATTCTCAAAATTTGTGCAAGGAAACAGAAGAAATCACTCGTGAAATAATTTTCTGCCGAAATTCTGCATTCGAGTTGTTTTTTTCATGCCTTGCCTTCTTACTGAATCTGAAAACAATCTGTAAAGCAAATGCAGGAAAGATTAAAAATATGCAACTTCAATGGGGAGGGGGAGAAAATTAAAGCGCAAAATGAAAAAGTCAGAAAACAAAAAAATAAATAAAAAACCAAGTGCCTTTAAATTGCACCGAAGTTTACACACCACACACACACACACACACACACACACACGCGCGCGCGCAAACACAACATATAATTTAGTACGAGATAGAATGAGATGTTGAAGGAGAAAGGGTAGAGCGAAAATAAAAACAGTAGTAGAAAAGCACGCGTGCGCAAACACCTATTACATTA
The DNA here is from genome assembly GCF_021155775.2 of Neodiprion pinetum. Lineage (NCBI taxonomy): Eukaryota > Metazoa > Arthropoda > Insecta > Hymenoptera > Diprionidae > Neodiprion > Neodiprion pinetum. Next base: position 22,004,145 of record NC_060236.1, read on the forward strand.
TTTGTATTGAAACTAAAACTAAAAATACTTTTTAATGATTATATACACATATTTATGGTATAAGAGTTCAATAAGATATATATATATGTACATGTAATCGCGAAACGATAATACACGTAGATAGATAGGGATGTATTAGGGTACATATTTATATTATACGTAAATTGCGGATTTAGTCGATCGGAAGAGAAACGAGGAGAGCAAAAAAGTGCAACGAAAAAATATGATAGAGAAGAAAGCCCTGTGAAAAAGCGGCAAAAAAAAATAAAAAATTAACCACCTACCTACCAAACTACTGACGAGATGCATGTTAAAAAAAATTTTGTACACCAAAAATGAGAACCGAAAAAATTTTTCAATTACTACTGTTACCGCTACTGCTACTGCTACTACTACTACTACTACTACTACTACCACTACCACTACAACTACCACTACCACTACCACTACATAAACTTATACCAACCTATACCTACATGCATAACACCTACGTAGGTAGTGTTTTTTATTATTATTATTATTATTATTATTATTATTATTATTATTATTATTATCATCGTGTACTTGTATCGTCACTGATAATTCTTCGCGCGTAAATTAATTTCTGTTGTTATTATACATACATTTATTATTATTATTATTATTATTATTATTATTATTGCCTATATATCGATACGCTATATACCTACTTCTGGCTCCGTGGAATCTGCAGATGCAAAGCGCGATTTTGATCTAAACATAACACGAAGACAAAACATACAACTTCGCGAAGTACACATAAAAACACATAGACACACGTAAACAAAGAAATAATTCGTTAATTTATTATTAATTATAAAATGCTTCTGTGTCCGCATTCATAGACAAAGAATCTGAAATGTGTATCAGAATTTGTTTTTCTTTTCTTGTGGTTTTTTGAATCATTTTTTCTTCCATCGTTGATAAGATCGATGCTTTGGGAGGAGGCGCGGGCGCCTCGGCGTATATTGTATTGTAAAAAAAAAAATTTCCACGTTCGATTGAGCGCGTGCGGATCGTGAAATCGAAAGTAAGAAGAAGAAAAACTGGTCATGATTGCAGATTAAAAGAAAGCACAAAAAAGAAAAAAAAACACGCATTCAAAAGACGACAAGAAAAAGGAGAAAAAATCCAACCAAGTAATTAGGAACTGAGTGTAATGTTACGTTGATTAATAGTAATTATGTAGATCGCTTGGAATTAAGATTAAAAACTAAGAGATTTAAGATAAAAAAAAAAAAAAAAAATGAAAGAAAAAAAGGTACCGAATAGTTAAGGAAGACAACTATGGAAACTGTATTGCGTCTGCATATTCGGTCGGTGGGCTGGGTCTTTAATTGTCAAGGAGTCAGAGTCAGTCAATCATTCAGTCAGTCAGCCAGTATTTGTAATAATAATGCTTGATAAATGCATGAATATTTGTTTTATTAATGCTTTATGATCTTATTTCATATTTATATACATATATATATATATATATGTATATATATTACATTATATATACATATATATATATAAATATATATATCTATCCATACATATATCTCAATATGTCTCCAATCATACAATTCCTATAGATTGTATCTTATATACTATGGTAATAATTCCCTCCTCTGTTTTCCCCTATTTTCATATATTTTTCTTCCATCCCGCATTGTTTTCGTTCTCCTCCCGAATTTTAAATTTCTCCGCAATTACGAAAAGGAAGCACATTACAAATTAACCTCTATTATTGTAACTCTATTATATATGTATATATACATACATGTATATACATATACATACGTATACATAACACAAATATATTTGTGATTTTACACAATATATCTTGAAGAGAATAATTGATCGATGTAAGAAAAATCAGTCCATTCGTACTCACCCAATACCATCCCCCCTCCCCCCCCCCCCCCCCTATCTATTATCTATATCTTCATCCCGATCGAATTCTCCCCGTCGATTTTAAGTACCATCGATATCTCCCGTATTAAAACCTATAATATATAATCATGCCTATATTACCTATTTACGTGATATTTTCTAATACATGCATACGTAGATGCGCGTTTGCAGGAAACAGTGCTTGGTATTTTTTTCAACTTCTAATTGGTATATCGAATTTCACGTAGCTTGTTGTTGTTGTTGTTTTTTTTTTTTTTTTTCTTTTTTTTTTTTCTTCTTCCCCTTTATTTCTACCGATTTTCCTTCTGTTCCTTCTTTGTCCTTTCCCGTTGTCCGTTCGAAAAAAAAAAGATCACTCAAAAATTAAATAAATAACGAAACAAGGAAAGAAATCGACCAAAAAGATTGATTTTTCTCATTTCTCTCGCGCCGATCTTGTAGCGGCGAACCCTCCGCGTATTCCTTCATCCCCACTCCTCCTTACGCCGGTAACTTGGCATAACCCTCTTTGCATTTCTCTTCCCCAACCATCCACTTCTTTTTGAATCTGTAGATGCGTATGATTTCACATATTCCTTTGTTTTTTTTTTTTTTTTTTCTTATTATTATCATTTCTTTCCTACGAGACTACCTATTCCTGTTTTGTTTCATGAGATATTTTCATTTCGTTGTTGGTAATCATTGTTGCCGCTATTACACACAGTATGATAAGAAGAAAAGAAACCAAGAAAACGGAAATGAGAGGGTCTTGTTCGAGCTTTTGCTTGCGACACACGCGGCCAGTGGTGCGAAGACGTATTTTGTGCTTTTATTAATTAACCATCCACGCTCCCCCCACCCCAACAACCGGAGTCAATCCCCTCGAGCCCGTCTCGTATCATAAAAGCTTCTTGTTTTATACACCGCATGATTCAATCCTCAAGATAGATCCTCGAATCTTGATATTCAATAAAAAAAAAAAAAACTCACATAATACATTCGATATATTTGATTATGAAATTTTACATTTGAAAATAATTAACTTGGAAAAGAACAAAAAATTTGTTGTACAGGTCATCGTGTGTAATATTATTATATATATATATATAAATGTACGACGATGGGTTTAACAGAGTGATGGGCTGGGGGAAAACAGACTAAGCCAAGCACTAGTTTTGAAGGGCGGTCCTTTTTGTATCCACTTACTTTTTTCCACCTGTTTTTTGTATCCAGTAGATAAATATATATATATATTTATATATATATATATATATATATATGCTTTTTGTGAGAAAAAAACATCAACCAGGAGAATCAGAAAAAAAAATAAATTGAAATCAGACCCTCCCGTAAAAAAAAAAAAAAAATACTTATACCCTATCAAACACTGCAGGAGAGAAGGAAGAAAGAATGAATCAACATCGTGAAGAAATTTAAACAAACATAATTACAACCAATAACAATTTCCATAATAAATCAGTGAAAAAATACGCATTCGGTGGTAAACAAATGATTGAATAAAAGCAGAGCTGAAAAATTTCGGTAGCAAAAGAAAAAAAGTTAATAACGATGACGGCGACGATACCAATCATTCTGTTCTCTCCGTATTGCAACCTCGTAGAATCTTCAGATGATTTGCAAAATGGAGGAAACAAATTAAAAAAAAAAAAAAAAATGATGTTTGTAACTAAGAAAATAATAATCATGAAATTGAAGTAAATGAGGAATCATCGCCGCTGCCCGAAGCTGCGGGCGCGAAACTCTGCCGAGTCTTCTTGTGCTTCTGAAGAACGGATAAAATATACAGAAACTTGTTTATTTATATTTATTTTCCTCCCTTATCGATAAGCACCGACGACCCATCAATCCACTAATCCGTATACTTCTTATCCATGTACGTGGCTTATGTGTTATTCTTTTCCTCCCCTTCATTTGGTGAAGCTTTTTCTCCTCATGATTTCTCTCTTTCACTCTCTGTGTCATTCTTCCTCTGTGTATGTATGAATTCTTTATACCATGTCATTGTGTCCCTCTTACTAGTTCCTCCCACCATGTATGTGCAGCTTTTTGTAGATTCTTATCTTGTTAAACATCGATCCATTTTTGTAACGTATTTTTAATTCTAACGTAACTCAAGTGTTTCGATAATAATTCACTGGTTTGCCAAAATAAACTCGCAACCTTTCGTTTCTGAACTTCTGGTGCTGGTACAATAACATTTAAATAATTGACGATCGTTACACGTTGAAAATCCTTCTTGTTTAAAAATCGTAAGAATAAAATCATTGTTACAAATAACTGCTTTTCTTGAAACCGTACATGTGGAATTTCAATATATGGATAATGTAAAACTATTAAACGGTATGTAATACATATAGTAGCATATCGCATTCTCCTCTATGTGACACTTCTGTCTACCCGCAGCCTGATTCCTACCAACCATTCACAACTACCACTCTGTACCTATACTGCATTACAAAAATTTAATGATTGAGCTGATAAAAATAATTTTAGGTAGAGGTTTTGCTGCTGTTGATGCTGTCGCTGTTCACCCCTCCTGCTGTTGTTGCTGATGCTGTTGTTGCTGATCTGTAGAATATCTCTATGTATCAAAGATAACACTCATATAACCATACACACGAACAAAAAAAAGAAAAAAAAAAAAAAAGAACCAGTGATATCGAATTTGAAAACTTGAAAAACAACTTTCTCTCTTGTAAAAATTTCCAACACCTTCCACTATATTCGTTGGACTCTATACGTATTTAGAAAAAACAAATAACACGAATTCATATCCACGATAATAGAGCTCTCTACTACTATCATTGATAATTATATTTAACTATGTATGGTTATGAAATATTCTATAATCTTTTTTTTACAGAGCTATATTACACACATTGTATTAAGTTGCAAAGCTTTGTTCACGTTGAATCTTGCGCAGGCTTTACGCTTTACAAAAAAACGGACAAAAAAAAACAAACAAATGAAATGAAATGAAGTGAATCATAACGTAGAACAAAATACAAACACATCTCCCATAAAGGATCACTTTGTCGTCTCTTTCGAGGTTGATAAGAAAAAGTGAAAAAGAAAAAAGAAAATAAACGGAACGAAAAAAAAAAAAGTTCTAGAGTGAGTGACGTAGAGTGACAGAAAGTGACGAACATTAATTTATCGCTGTGAGAATATTTCAAATCGAATAATGCAGGTGAGAGGAATGTTGTTGTAGGATGCTTAAATAATGTGTTGCGTGTTGCTAACTGAACATCTATGATTTCTCTTCTATATCATTATTATTACGACTATCATCGTCCTCGGCACTCACGATGAAATTAAAATGGCAATGATAGTACAGGTAATAATAATAGCGATGAGCATGTGCGGGGCTCGGCATCAATCTAGATTTTTTGACGATTGTGAACCTTGATTAAAATCACTTGATACTGATGTATGTCGAACTAGCATCGTGCTAGAGTGTTCTGCACATCAAAACTAATGCTCACTCATCCCGATTTCTCCATTCAATTCTTTTCCGTGATAATGAGCGTTTGGTGATTCAAAAATTGTCCATGTATTCTCAACTAGCACCGTGCTAGACTGTGCTAAACATCAAAACTATCGCCAGCTTAATCCGATCGATCGATCCCAATTTTTTCAACGGTTAATAGCGTTTATTGATTTGATAATTGTTAATATGTTCTAAACTAGCAGCGTGCTAGACTGTGATTTGCGTAAAAAACACTTTCAGAAAAAATCGGTTGAACGTCAAGCCCTATGCACGATACGCATACCTGTTTGCCTAATTACGTCTAAGAATTCGTAACGATAAAAAAAATTACGCAAAGTAGAACGATAAAAAATCGTTTATGCGTTATAAATCTGCATGATCGTCCCGTTGACGCCTGTTGTGTGCTTAATGCTATTATAGTTGCTCTCACTGTCACCCGAACAAGAATTTGCCTTGGACAAATGTTCGAAATTCTAGCATAATTGAAAACACAATACAGCGTAAGCTTACAAGGGAACGAAAAAATTTTAGTTTTACATGCCAAGAAACCAGTGAGCTTCAAATAAATACGGCGTAATCATATTTCCACCAAAAATTTACTTCTAGCAGACACTGAAGAGTCAAAGAAATTTTCGCCATCAATGCTAAATATCAGAAACTTTAACAACGATCTAAGAATTGAATAATTTTATAGATCGATTTTTTTTACTAGAACACAAAAAGACTTGGGGCACATGCTCAGGGTTGAAAACCCCAATAATATGTTAAACAATGGACAATTCCAGAATTTCATTCAACCATAAAAATCGAGCACCGCATGTTTAGCGCATACTCACGTCACCAAGCGACTGATTTTTAACTAGTGCATGTTGAACTCGAGGTTACAAAATACACAACGTGACATCGACTATGCATAGAGCAGTAACATAGTGCTTAAGAATGGGTTCACACGGTTGTAAATAGTGTGAAACTTTGTTGATTGCGTTAATATTATTAAGTGAGGCTGCATGTCAGTATCCCGATAGACGCATGTTGTCCCTGGTTTCGGCATCGATATTTCGGCGCTAAAGAGAAGTAAATTTTGAAACCGGAACAAGACAAAAGAGAACAAACATTGCTCACCGTTTACCTTTTAAAAATACTTAAAATTTCGTCGGTCAAACATGAATATTGCTCTTCTCTGCGTGCGGAACCGCACTTCCAATTGACATAAAAGTGAATTTCTCACGGGGCAGCGCGAATTCCAAAATCAAAGACGTGACCGCGGTTCAGTCACTGTCGGAGCGTCTCTGCGTCAAGGCGAGCGCTCGCTATCTTGCGCGCATGCGCGTTTCCAAACAAGCTTTCGCGCAAGCGGGCCCGCTATTCGTGTTTGACGAACGGGATTCGCTTAGCATTCGATCGTACAACGTGCAGCGTTCTCTTCCTCGCGCCGAAAGATCGTATTCATTGTAGTTATCAGGTGCTACGGAAACGTTCGGGGTCAGTGAAACTGAGCGAGTTACGAAGAGTGAATGATGTGATAAATTTCAAATTTTCGTCAGTTCAGCATAATTCGCGCATGCAGTAAAAAAAAAAGAAATAAATAGCAACGTTCGTTATTATTTATTTTATTTTTTTCTCTTAAACATTGACCATTAATTATTCAATAAATATTTCTTTTATCTTTCTGTTTCATGCCTGCGCCTATCTGCCTGCTGGATACACACGCCTGTTATTATCGATTATATTCGTGCCTTTCCTCGACACTTTTAATGCCGTTTTTTATTTTTTTTTTCTTTTTATTTTTTTTCTCTATTCTCAACTCTGCATCCTGATATCGTCTTCTCCTGCGCGTTAATGGGCAACGCTTCTCCTCCTCCCAATCGTCCTGACGTCGAACCATGGCACCTCACATGAAACTTCCACATCCCCCGCATGATTCTTCGATGCAATGTTATATCCTTTACAAAAAAAAAAAAAAAAACCTCCGAATCACCCAAATAACATACTAAACAAAAATTTGACCAATACCGTTCGATCCTTTTCCTGTGTTTTGTCCCCGTTACTTGAATCGAATTGCCGTTCACATTTTAAATACGATACGATACTTGTGTAACAAAAAAAAAAAAAAACCATCGGTATATGTTGACTTTCATCGCGTTTCACAATTCTGACATACCTGTTTGTTTACATTCTCGTGGATATGTTTTAACTTCGAATTCCTTTTTTTCTTTTCAACTTTAAAAAAACGTGGCTCTCACCGCATACGCGAACAAATGCACTTGACAATTCCGTTGAAATACCAAACGGATTATGAAAAACTTAAATCAATCGGAATTATAAAATGCAAAACGACGAATCAAATCAACGACAACTAATATAAAAATCATTTCAAAACCCTCTAATTTTTTTTCTTTACCCTGGTGTTGGGCCGTTCCGCATATTTCATACACGTATATGTATACATGTATACATATATCAATGATAATACTCCTATTTGGATTTATGATGCAAAACAAAAAAAAAAAAAAAACATGTATTTGAACCTCACCAACGTTTTTCTTTTTTTTTTTTTCTTACCATACTATTTCAATCCTTGGTTCTACTTATTTTACATGTCCCTTCAAAAATCCAATCGAAAACAATATCAATGATTTTGACAAAATTTTTATTTCTTCCTCGTTGAGCCGTAACTACTATTATTGTCTGTTACTCACTATTTACTGTTATTATTATTATCTTCGTCCCATACTCATAATTAATTCGTAATTATCGAAATCGCTGGCTTGGTTATGTGTGCACTGCCGCTGAAATTATTGCCATGGCCGCCATTGAAATATGACTTGTGATACCTCGTTATTATCCTTTTTTTTTTCTTACTGCTACTTTAATACGGTGTTTGGTAATTGACGCAATTTAAAAATAAATCAAAAACACGATCGACCAACCAAATTCATGTTTAAAATAATATAATAATTGTAAACATACCTTCGTCCCTATGCGCGCGTGTCTTGAATCAATAAACGATTGAAACGGAATTAAACCAACAATCGAAATAAAACTGATAATGGAATAACAAAATCGAATGAAATGTGTTTTGCTGATATTTTTTTTATTTTTTTTTTGTAACCCTCGGCGTTTCTCGAATTACAAAAACAAAATAATACATTTCTCTGTCACATCGGTGTTCAATTTTTGGACGATATTTTTTTTCTTCTCTGCATGGTTCTTATATTATGTAATACACGTTTTTGCCGAAATTATACGGATTTCGGTACATGAATTCTGGGTGTTTAAAAATATTAAAACAACAACAAAATATTTACTCACACGCACACATATGCACGCACGGAACGGTAATTCGAAATCGATAACGAAAATTGACGAAATTTCTTCAAACTAAAAAAAATTGCTTAAAATCGAAATGATGTGGAATAAAAAAAAAAAAAAAAAAACAACAATTATGTGCGCTTAAAAAAATTAAAAACGAATCTCGAATACGAAAATAATTCAACGACAACGAGAATGGAACAAATGAACCTACCAAAACGAATCAAAAATAATAAACATTTCGTTAACAATGATAATAATCCATTTTTCAAAATATACCGTACCAACACTGCCTCGTTTGCTGCATGTGGACCGCCTTAGCAGCCTTAGCCACTGTCGGGGCCCAAGTGGTGCCCCAAAACGCTCACTGTGTCATCTACACAGACAGCTGCGGACAGGTAGACTCATTATTGTAACCAGTTTTTATCTAGTCTCGGGCCTGTATCCTACTCCATTCTCAATTTCAACCTGTAAATTAAATTCGATGCTGTTTTTGTTTTTTCAAAAACGACGTCAATCGAACCGTGTAACCGGCACGAATTTTGACGCGTGAAAAATCCGGTGAACACCTTTCTTTGCTTTCCATTTTATTGAACGATTGATGATAAATTAAAAAAAAGAAAAAAAAAAATCATCTCTTCTCCTTTTTTCCGATTCGTTTTTCTCAAATCGTTGTTAAGAGAAAATTTACAGGCCCGAAACTAATCTTATTGCCGCTAACACTCAAAGTTGCCGTAGGGATATCGGGGTCTGTCTAAATCTTATTCTATCATCTGACTTCTTTCACCACGTAAATTTCACTTTCTCTCTCCTTCCGTATCGCTACTATCTTCACGTTGTACAACACCCTCTATCGGTCTTTCCATCACTATCTTGTCAGTCATCGGTGTTCACATATGTGTCTTTCTATGCATTCTAACAAGAGAAATAAAAAAGATATTTTTACACGCTTGTGCATAATATTATACTTTGCAATGAAAACACCAAAGCTTTTACGGGCGCAGCTATTGAATGCATACAATACCTAATAAGCCTTAAATTATGACGGAACCCTGCCGAGCCTCCCGACTCGGATGATCACAAAACGCGGTAGACAAACTGTGCGGCGAAAAGTCGTTAGATACCAGTAAAATTGCAGTCAGGCTTCTCTTATCTCGACGGCAACTTTGGCTATAACACGTAGCTTTTATCGATTGATTTGTCATTTTTTTTTTTTGTGTATTTTTTTTTTTTTTTTTGACAGAGAGAGAAGGAAGGATGCCCTCTCTTCTTCCCTCTCTCTCTCTCTCTCTTTCTCTCTTTCTCTCTCACCGGCTCACTGCTCACCGCAACTATAACTTAATTTGATGATTGAAAAATAAAACACACACACTCGAAGAAAATAATAACCACTTATTTGCCTCATATATGCATATATCTGGTGTTTGTGTCCCTCCCTCTATACATATATTATATACATATTGCGCCGCCTAAAGCAACAGAAAAAATCCAAACATAAAAGTAACCAAAAAAAAAAAAATTAGAAAACCATCAATGATTGTGCTATATATTTGTTCAATGTTTCGTTTCGCTAAATTTTCTGAAAATTTCAATCCCGAATCGAACGAAGAAAGTTGAAAATATTTAAGAAAAGTATTTCTGAATTTGTCCCGAAATCATATTTAATTGTCGAAATTTTTGGTTGTTTTTGGTTATTTTTTTCTCTCACTGCTTTGAATTGATGAACAATAAAGAAAACGCACAGCAAGAAAAAAATGCTATAGAAACATTCTCCGGCATTTAATATCGGTGTTCTGATCTGCCAGAAGCTTGATTTGGATTTGTACTTAACCGCTTATTCATCCTTATTGTGTACGCCCGGTGAATATTACTACATAAACATACATTACATACATACATATACATCTATTAAATATACAAGCATTACTTTGCTAGCCGTGAGTTTGAATCTTTCGTACTAGTTTCAAAATTATTTTTTTTTTTGTTTACCGTCACAATGAAGTTTTTTTTTTTTTCACTTCTAACAACAAATATTTTATTTTCCATGCATAAATATACAGCAAACGAATCGATGATTCCAACTTAGCCGCATTCATTTGACATGAAAATTATAACTGTTGCTGTAGCTGTTATAATTGTTAATTTATTATTGTTGTTGTCGTAACGGAAACAAAATTTTGCAAGCCCAGACATTTTACTTCATGTATAACGCATATTGTGTGTAAATTATACGTGTATCTTTTGAAGTTATTGTGCAATAACAATAATACTAATAATCGTAGCAATTGCTGTTATATCTATGATGTATAATATAGTTATGGTTGCGGAGCCGCAGTTTGAAATACTATTTAGTAATGTTGGAACTTATTTGCAGTAGAATATCTTTATTATATTATATACACATACAATTTTTATAAATACGTATAATACTTGAGAAAGATAATCTGATTTTTTTTTTTTTCATCCAACTCACGTACGTATTTATACTGATTGTTGTTATTGTTTTTTATTTTGGAAAGCTTATATATTATATACATATATATATATATATATACATTACGAAACAAATTTTCCCCCCCTGCCCCTTAAATATTTTTCATATATTTTACACAAACACATGCACACGCTGTACACACATGTGTATAACAGCAAACAAAGAAAAAAGCCGCAGTAAAACCGAATCTTTGGGAATTAAATTTATTTATTTTTTTCTTTGTTTCTAACACGCTTGGGTGAAATCACGGACGATTGATTACGCAACGAAATCACTTCTTACCTTTATCGTTTTTCAAAAATATTCAAACCGTTACCCTTCAATTACTTCAAATTGCTTGAGAAATATATGTGGTAATTTTTTTTTTCTCCACAACGCATTCGACGGAAAAGAACTTTAATGCATATTTATCTAAGCCTTTGACACACGTATAACACAACACGCTCACACGCAAGAATGCAAAAAACGCACACGCATACAAATATACAACCCCGCCCCCCCCCCCCCTTCTCCCGGGCCATTATATTTGCATGACCAGACTCTGTGTGTTCGTAGCAAGAAGAAAAAAAACCAGTTACCTCTTAATATTAATATTATTATTAATAATAATCGTAACAATAATAAATTTATCTATGTATATTTATTATATACAACTACGAGAGTTATTATATATAATTTATATACGTACATACTGCAGTAGTTACACACACCTTATAGTATATTTGTAATATTAATACAGCTTGTATAATGCCACTGTAATACCCGAAGAGACTCGGCACGGTTTAGCGCCGCATCAAATTTCGGGATCCGAAGTATCTGTGTGGCTGAGGCAAGATGGCGTCGCAACGGGCAATCAGCTGATCCTTATTGGCTGAATTTCGCGACTCTCGAGCATCTTGCAAGCTGTTACTTCCTTTTTCCGTCACGTCGAGTAAACTGAGACAAAAGACGTAGAGCGGCAATGAAATTTTATTATAAAATACATTTCGCAGACTTTTTAATTCCTGTGTCATAACAACGGTAGTAGAGAAACGCGAGGCTAACCCGAGTCGGTCTTATTGTCATGTCGCGATTTAGTTATCGATAGATGAAATTTTCTGTATGAAAATACCCGCGACGCAATTCATTGTTCGATTTATATCACTTGTAATTGTCATACGGTATACATAATTATACGTTCTACTGCTATACCGCTACTGCTACTGCTACTGCTACTGCTACTGCTACTGCTACGGCTACTGCTACCGTTACCGTTCATACACACGAACACCACTATTATTATATTATTATGTACCTAAAACTGCAGTCTTGCTTTTATAATAATATTACCGTAACTATTTTTCAAACGTACATGGATAGTTTTCATTATTTATATAGTATATATTGCAGATACACACACACACGCACACACACACACACACGTTTAAATACGCTCACTCACATTTAATGATGGATTTGAATTTTTCAAGATTGCCGAATACTCTCAATGTCAATATTACATATAGATTATACCTTGTTGAAACTTATATATTACATCTTGCACGCTTTTGAATATACGATTATATATGGTGAGCCTTGGTACTATTATACTGCATATATAAATGAGGTTATGTTTTCTCTTTTTTTTTACGCAGGCTGATCTAATAGATATTTTTAATTATTTGGTTTCATGTTTATACCGCCAACCTACGATTCGTGTTTTCCTACTTATTTTTTTTTTCATCTCGTCCCTCTCTTGCACTTGTTTTTCGACAACATGCATAACCTAACATTTTTCTGGTAGGTCGTTGTATATACATATATACGTATATACAATTGCTTTGTGTCTTAACGTGTTTGTGCTATACATACACATATTGCATATTATTTATACATTATACAATCGATGTTTAATTTCACGTAATGTATATTGGATATACGTTATACTTGTATACCATGTATACATGCATTCTTCACTATTTTCTTTCTTTATCCTCTTTACAGTATATGTATGTATCGATATAAAGTATAGATATTGACAGCAGTATATGATCTAGACATAAATACGTACAAATCACATGCCGACGCATATCAACGGATAATATATAAGACTTAGTAGTTGGTTTTGTTATTATTTCATATGTTTACACCTTTTACACAACATATACTAATAATTATCGATATCCAATATCGAGATAATCTTCGATCGACGAACCTGTCTTGCGTCACTTCATGCAGCTGAATGGCCCGTCGAGAAGAGAGGGCTTTTTCACATAGCGTACATATCATGTATTATCTACTACACACTACACATCGAACGATAACGACAAAAATCATATAAATTATTCAAAAACAAAAAAAAAAAAAAAAAACATTCGATTCACTTCCGTTTGCGTTTCTTTGACTACTTATTCACACATGCGAGCACGTACATACACATACACGCACTCGTCAAATAATCGCCCAAGTGCAGAAAAACTTATAATATAGTGAGACAGATGAAGAAAAAAGAAAATCAAAACGTTCTACTGCAAATCAAATTATAATTATTGTCATCACATGTAATACAGAATTGTGTTTTCGTTGATTTTTTTTTTTTTTTTTTTTTTTTTTAAATTCCAATTCGGAACGTACGAATGATCAACGAATCGTCGCTAATCGTGTTTACTTTTCGAAAAAAAAATATGCATATTAAATTAAAACAAATCTGCACTTTGTTCGTTGGTTATTCCAGCGTGACAATTTCATATATGATATATTAAACTAGATAGTGTTTGAATAGTATGAAGTATACCTAAGTGAATAATCGTCAAATTTTTCTTTCTTTTTTTTTCTTTATTTACTTACATAGTATGTAAGTCAGTATATAATATTGAGAGCAAACATGAAAGACGTGAAAACGGAAATCACAAAGTGTATTATATGTACAGGTCGCACGGATTGCGATCGTCCCGCGTTATGAGACCATCTGCGGGAAAAAAGATGAAGTTGAAATTACGAGAAACAGCCTTATATCGAGCGGACTTATAACGAGAGACGAGAGCGGAACATGTATTTGGGTTGATTGTTACTGTTCAGGAAAGTCTGAAGATTGTTTCCGGATAAATACCACGCATATAGTACACTATGTATACATACATCTGACAAACAAACATGTATGAAGTATTATACGGATCGTATAATATTATGATACATTTGTATGAATAGAAATAAATATTAACAATAAGTTATAGGTTAGAGATATAAGGTTATTTATATGATAGACGCTTTTTAGATTTTATTGAATGAGAAGGGGAAAGAAGGGCGAGGGGGGGGGGGGGGCGGAGGGAGGGTGGGAGGTAAAGGTATTTGTTACCCACAAAGCCCGAGATGGGGTACCTGTATGGAATTTGGGATGGGGTTGAGGGGAAGGGGGAGAAAATTAATCCACCAAATTCGATCATTCACACGGCTATAAATCGTATTTGTACTTTATTTCAGTTACTGGACACCCTCCCGGTGTGCCAAGATTTTAATCGTCAGTTATGCAATCGACCAGCCTGCAAGTTCGTCCATCTACATGACGGTGAGTCCTTTCTTTCGTGTTTCCTCTGTTTTTATAGTATTTTACTACTTGTGCAGCCCTCGGAGATGACCTCGGTTCGTTGACGATTCCTTTTTCAACCTTGTTTACCTCACATCCCTCAAAATTAAAATCGGATTTTTATCGTTTTATTGCCAGTCGTTCTTTACTTCAAATCCTTGAAAGTCGAAGTTTATTACCAGTCTAATATCTGTCATTAATGATACCGATCTCTCTCTTGCCACCGCTTACATTACCGAATACACGGAAGTGAACATTTGAATAGTTTAGTATGTTAGTATTAGTATGTATCGGTGAAAAAATCGGCTCGTCACCTAT